>NC_091121.1:149652032-149654532 GCF_040183065.1 Periplaneta americana | reverse complement strand
AAAAAAAAAAAAAAAAAAAAAAAAAATCTATCTATCTATCTATCTATCTATCTATCTATCTATCTATCTATCTATCTATCTATCTACCTATCTACGTATCAATACATCCATTCAACCATCCTTATATCATCTATCTAATCATCCATCCATCCATCCATCCATCCAACAATCCATCCATTCATCTTCACATTTATCTATCTATCTGTCCATCTACCTATCCATCCATCCATTTATTCACCCATTTCCCTATCCATCCGTCAATTAATCTATCCATCCATTTATCTATCCATCTATGTCTCCATTCAACTATCTATCTATCTGCCTATCCATCTGTCCTTCCATCCGTCCATCCAGCCACTTACTCATCCACCCACCCACCCACCGACACAAACATCTATCTATCTATCTATCTATCTATCTATCTATCTATCTATCTATCTATCTATCTATCTATCTATCTATCTATCTATCTATCTATCTATCTATCTATCTATCTATCTATCTATCTATCTGTCTGTCTGTCTGTCTGTCTGTCTGCCTATCTGTCTGTCTGTCTCTCTGTCTGTCTGCCTCACTGAACGCCCGCATGCCCGACCGCCCGTCCATCCATCCGTCCATCCGTCCGTCCGTCCGTCCGTCCGTCTATCTATCTATCTATCTATCTATCTATCTATCTATCTATCTATCTATCTATCTATCTATCTATCTATCTATCTATCTATCTATCTATCTATCTATCTATCTATCTATCTATCTATCTATCTATCTATCTATCTATCTATCTATCTATCTATCTATCTATCTATCTATCTATCTATCTATCTATCTGTCTATCTGTCTTTCTATCTATCTATCTATCTATCTATCTATCTATCTATCTATCTATCTATCTATCTATCTATCTATCTATCTATCTATCTATCTATCTATCTATCTATCTAGCTATCTATCTATCTATCTATCTATCTATCCAAGTTCCAATAACACGTTTTTGTTTTACAAAAGAAAGCTATAAGAATAATGGCCGGTGTGCATAAAAGGACCTCATGTAAAAATATTTTCCGAAACTTAGAAATCTTGACTTTACCTTGTGAATACATTCTTTCCCTAATGATGCTGTATATTAAGAACCAAGATAAATTCAGTACTAATCAAGACATTCATCATTTTAATACAAGACATAAATCAGATCTTCATCTACCCTCTGTTAGTCTAAGCTGTTTTAAAAAAGGAGTTCGCTATTCATGTATAACAGTCTTCAATGCACTGCCTAATTATCTTAAAGATTTGAAGAACAACGAGAAAAGGTTCAGAAAAGAATTAACCAAATTTCTACATACTCATACCTTCTACACAATTGATGAATTTTTTATGCTTGTGAATTGAATTATTCTACTTAAATGACATGTACAATTTTATATAGCTCAACTAAAATATGTTTTTATATTGACTTAATCTGTTTACTATGTATTGTATTTTTTGTTTAGCATAACTGATGAATTGTATGTACTGTAAATTGAATAGTATACTGTATAGGTCAACTGATGAATTGTTTAAGCTTATAAATTGAATTAATCTACTTCATATGAATTGTATAGCTTAACGAAAATAAGTTTGTAAATTGAACTAATTTGATTGTATATGTTTGTATAGTTTGGCTGATGAATTGTATATGTTCTTAAAATGATTACTAGTCAGTGTAGCTCTACTGATGAATTGTATATAGACCTACTGTAAATTGAATGGTAATATGTATAGCTCAACTGATGAATTGTTTATGATTATAAATTGAATTAATCTACTTGATATTAATTGCACAAAGTTGTATAGCTTAATGAAAGTATGCTACTTTGTATTGCATATATTTGTATAGATTTGGCCGATGAATTGTATATGCCTTAAATTGAATAGTAATCTATATAGCTCTACTGATAAATTGTTTGTGTTTGTAATTTGAAGTAGTTTGCATGATATGTATTATCAATTTCTGTATATCACAACTGGTTGAATTGTTTATGCCTTAAATTTAATTATATTGTTTTGTATTATAATATAGCTCAACTTATGAATGATCGTTTGCTTTTGTAAATTTAATAATCTGATTGGCTATGTATTGTATACTTTTAGTAGAGCCATCGATGTTGGTCAGTCGACAGACTCGCTGGGCTGCTGATCCGGAGCTGCGTTCGGGCTTGGGTTGGATCCCCCTTTGGACTTTGGTTTCTTCGGAGGTTTTCCCCAGCCGTGGGACTGAAGCCGGATGGTCTATGGCGAGTCCTTGGCATCAACCCCTTTGATTTGATTACCCCCTTTGATTTGATTACCTGGTTGGGTTTTTTCGAGGTTTCCCCCACCGAAAAGGCAAATGCCGGGTAATATTTTGGAGAATCCTCGGACCTCATCTCATCTCACTACATCTCGCCAAAATGTAAAAAAATGTAAAAAATTGTACAAAATTGTAAAAATTGTAGAAAATTACTAAATTGTAAAACTATAAAAA
>NC_091121.1:149479532-149482032 GCF_040183065.1 Periplaneta americana | reverse complement strand
CACTATCCTTACTATTTACTCTATTGTATCTATTTTAAAAATCTATTCCATACTATCTATTCTAGTTTATTTATCTATTCTATTCAATCTATTCTATTTTATCTATCTATTCTATTCTATCTATTCTATTCTGTCCTATACTATTCTTTCTCTTCCAATCTATGCTATTTTATCTATTATATCTATCCTATTCTATTCTAAATATTCTATCTCTCCCCTTCTATTGTATCTATTCAATTCTATCTATCCTATTCTTTTCTATCTATTCTCTTCTATCTATCCTATTCTATTATAACTATTCTATTCTACCTATGCTATTCTATTCTATTTATTCTATTCTGTCTATCTATTTTAATATCTATTTATTCTCATCATTTCTATCAATTCTATTCTTTCCCATCTATACTATGCTATATATTCTAATTATTCTATTCTATGTATTCTATTCTATCTATTCTGTTCCATCTACTCTATTATATTTTATCTATTCTAATTATTCTATTCTATTCTATCTATATCTTATATTCTACACTATTCTATATAATCTATCTAGTCTATTCCGTCTGTTCTATTCTATTCTATCCATTCTATTCTAATCTCCTATCTATCTATCTATCTATCTATCTATCTATCTATCTATCTATCTATCTATCTATCTATCTATCTATCTATCTACCAACCTACCTACCTATCTATCTATCTATCTATCTATCAATCTATCTATCTATCTATCTATCTATCTATCTATCTATTCTATGCTATCTATTTATTCTAATCTATCTATTCTCGCTATCCATCTATCTATTCTATCTATTCTATTCTATCTATGCTACTCTTTTCATCTATTTTATATTATCTATCTATTCTATTGTATCTATCTACTCTATCTATTCTTTTCTATATATTCTATTCTGTACATTTTATTCTATTCTATGCTATACTATTCTATCTCTTCCAATGTATGTTATTCTATCTATTACATCTATCCTGTATTATTCTATCTATTCTATACTACTTATCCTATTCTATTCTATCTATTTTATTCTAGTTATCCTATTCTACTCTATTCTATCTATCTATCTATCTATCTATCTATCTATCTATCTATCTATCTATCTATCTATCTATCTATCTATCTATCTATCTATCTATCTATCTATCTATCTATCTATCTATCTATCTATCTATCTATCTATCTATCTATCTATCTATCTATCCATCTGTCTATCTATCTATCTATCTATCTATCTATCTATCTATCTATCTATCTATCTATCTATCTATCTATCTATCTATCTATCTACCTACCTACATACTTACCTATCTATCTATCTATCTATCTATCTATCTATCTATCTATCTATCTACCTATCTATCTATCTATCTATCTATCTATCTATCTATCTATCTATCTATCTATCTATCTATCTATCTATTTATCTATCTATCTATCTATCTATCTATCTATCTATCTATCTATCTATCTATCTACCTATCTATCTATACAAGTTCCAATAAAAACCATGTAGGCCATCTATCTATCTATCTATCTATCTATCTATCTATCTATCTATCTATCTATCTATCTATCTATCTATCTATCTATCTATCTATCTACCTATCTACGTATCAATACATCCATCCAACCATCCTTCTATCATTTATCTAATCATCCATCCATTCATCCATCCATTAATCCAACCATCCATTCATCTTTCCATTCATCTATCTATCTGTCCATCTACCTATCCATTCATCCATTTATTCACCCATTTCCATATCCATCCGTCAATTAATCTATCCACCCATTTATCTATCCATCTATTTACATCTCCATCTATGGCTCCATTCAACTATCTATCTATCTGCCTATCCATCTGTCCTTCCATCCATCCATCCACCCACCCACTTACTCATCCACCCACCCACCCACCGACACAAACATCTATCTATTTACCTATGTATCTGTCTGTCTGTCTGCCTGTCTGTCTGTCTGTCTCTCTGACTGACTGTCTGCCTCCCTGCCTGCCTGAACGCCCGCCCGCCCGCCCGTCTATCTATCTATCTATCTATCTATCTATCTATCTATCTATCTACCTATCTATCTATCTATCTATCTATCTATCTATCTATCTATCTATCTATCTATCTATCTATCTATCTATCTATATATCTATCTATCTATCTATCTATCTATCTATCTATCTATCTATCTATCTATCTATCTATCTATCTATCTATCTATCTATCTATCTATCTATCTATCTATCTTTTAATCTATCTATCAATCTACCTACCTACATAAATAACCACCCGCCCACCCACCCATCTATCTATCTATCTATCTATCTATCTATCTATCTATCTATCTATCTATCTATCTATCTATCTATCTATCTATCTATCTATCTATCTATCTATCTATCTATCTATCTATCTATCTATCTATCTATCTATCTATCTATCTATCTATCTATCTATCTATCTATCTATCTATCTA
>NC_091121.1:149244532-149432032 GCF_040183065.1 Periplaneta americana | reverse complement strand
TGTCATATTCTATTCTAATTATATGCTCTATTCCATTCTATCTATCTATTATATTAAATCTAGCAATTCTCTTACTTCTATTCTATTCTATTCTGTGTAACTATTCTATTCCAACTATTTATTCTATTCCAACTCTGTATACTATTCAATCTTTATTATTCCATGTATTCTATTCTATTTATTCTATTCTATATATTTTATTCTATGTATGCTATTCTATTCTATATTTTCTATCTATCTATCTATCTACCTATCTATCTATCTTTCTATCTATCCACCTATCCGTCTATCTATCTATCTATCTATCTGCATACCTAACTCCCTATCTATCTATCTATCTATCTATCTATCTATCTATCTATCTATCTATCTATCTATCTATCTATCTATCTATCTATCTATCTATCTATCTATCTATCTATCAGTCTATCTATCTATCTATCTATCTATCTATCTCTCTATCTATTTATTATATACTATCTAGTCTATTTATCTTCTATTCCATCTATGCTATTCTATCTATCTATTTTATTCTATCTGTTCCATTTTATCTATCCATTTTATTGTATCTGTTCTATTCTATATTCTATTTTAACCCTCTATTCTATTCTACCTATATATTCTATTCCATGTCATAAACTGTCTATTCTATTCTAATTATATGCTCTATTCTATCTATCCATTCTATTCTATCTATTCTATTCAATCTAGCTATTCTTATTTCTATTCTATTCTGTCCTGTGTATCTATTCTACTCCAACTATTTATTCTATTGCATCTATTCTCTTCCAACTACGCATACTATTCAATTTTTACTATTCCATCTATACTATTCTATGTATTCTACTCCATATATTCTATTCTACCTATGGTATTCTATTCTATACAATCTATTTGCATGACTGTCTATCTATCTATCAATCTATCCATTAATCTATTCTATTCAATCTACTCTATCTATAATATAATATCTATACTGTTGTATGTACACTATCTTTTCAAATCTATCTATTCTTTATTCCATTCCATTTATTCTATTCAATTTATTCTATTTTATTCTCTCTATCTATCTATCTATCTATTTATTATATACTATCTAGTCTATTTATCTTCTATTCCTTCTATGCTATTCTATCTATCTATTTTATTCTATCTGTTCTATTCTATCTATCTATTTTATTCTATCTGTTCTATTCTATATTCTATTATAACCCTCCATTCTATTCTACCTATATACTCTATTCCATCTGCCATAAACTGTCTATTCTATTCTAATTATATGCTCTATTCTATCTAATCTATCTATCTATTCTATGCTATCTATTCTTTTATTTCTAATCTATTCTGTGTAACTATTCTATTAAAACTATTTATTCTATTCCAGCTATTCTATTCCAACTATGTATACTATTCCATTTTCATCATTCCGTCTATTCTATTCTATGCATTCTATTCTATATCTTTTATTCTATCTATGCTATTCTATTCTATAGTTTTCTATCTGTCTATCTATCTATCTGCCTATCTATCTACTTATCTATGTATGTATTATGTATGTATGTATCTATCTATCTATCTACCTATCTATCTATCAATCTATCTATCTATCTTTCTATTTTTCCATGAATCTATTCTATTCCATCTATAATATACCATCTATACTATTTTATCTACACTATCTATTCTAATCTATATACTCTTTATTCTATTCCATTTATTTTATTCAATTTACTGTATTTTATTCTCTCTCTCTATCTCTCTATCCACCTATCTATCTATCTATCTATCTATCTATCTATCTATCTATCTATCTATCTATCTATCTATCATATACTATCTAGTCTATTTATCTTCTATTCCATCTATCCTATTGTATCTAACTATTTTATTCTATCTGTCCTATTCTATTTCTTTTATTGTATCTATTCTATTTTATATTAACCCTGTATTTTATTCTATCTATATATTCTATTCCATCTGTCATATTCTATTCTAATTATATGCTCTATTCCATTCTATCTATCTATTATATTAAATCTAGCTATTCTCTTATTTCTATTCTATTCTATTCTGTGTAACTATTCTATTCCAACTATTTATTCTATTCCAGGTATTCTATTCCAACTCTGTATACAATTCAATCTTTATTATTCCATGTATTCTATTCTATTTATTCTATTCTATATATTTTATTCTATGTATGCTATTCTATTCTATATTTTCTATCTATCTATCTACCTATCTATCTTTCTATCTATCTATCCACCTATCTATCTATCTATCTACCTATCTATCTATCTGCATACCTAACTCCCTATCTATCTATCTATCTATCTATCTATCTATCTATCTATCTATCTATCTACCCATCCATCCATCTATCTATCTATCTACCTACCTATCTACCTACCTATCTATCTACCTATCTACCTACCTATCTATCTATTTATCAATCTATCCATCCCTTCTATTTTATTCAACCCATCTCTTCTATTCTATCTAGTTTATTATATCCATCTATTCTATTCTATCTAATATATTCTATGCATCTATTCCATTCTATCAATTCTATTTTATCTATTTTTATATCTAATTATTCTATTATAACTATTCTATTCTATCTATGTTCTATTCCATTTATTCTATGCCATCTATCTATTCCATTCGATCTATCTATTCTATACCGACTATTTGTACCTTTACAACTATTCTATTCCATTTATTTTAATCCATCTATTCTATTCTATATATTCTATTCTACTTATTCTAATCTATCTATCTGTCTATATATCTATTTATCTGTCAATCTGTCTATCTATCTATATACCTATGTATCTATCCATCTATTATATACTATTTAGTCCATTTATATTGTATTCCTTCTATGCTATTCTACCTATTTTATTCTATCCGTTCTATTCTATCTATTTTATTGAATTTATTCTATTCTATATTCTATTTTAACCCTCTATTCTATTCTACCTATATATTATATTCCATCTGTCATAAACTATTCCTATCTAATTATATGCTCTATTCAATCTATTCTATCTATCTATTCTATTCAATATAGCTATTCTCTTATTTCTATTCTATTCTGTGTAACTATTCTATTAAAACTATTTATTCTATTCCAGCTATTCTATTGTAACAATGTATACTATTCCATTTTCATTATTCCATCTATTCTATTCTATGCAGTCTATTCTATATATTTTATTCTATTTATGCTATTCTATTCTATAGTTTTCTATATGTCTATCTATCTATCTATCCATCTATCTATTTTCCATCAATCTATTCTATTCCATCTAATCTATCAATAATATACTATCTATACTATTTTATCTACACTATCTATCTATTCTAATCTATCTATTCTTTATTTTATTCCAATTATTCTATTCAATTCACTGTATTTTATTCTATCTACCTATCTATCTATCTATCTATCTATCTATCTACTATCTATCTATGTATCTATCTATCTATCTATCGTGTTGGTCTTTGTAGTCTTGTTGGTTTTGGTCTTGGTTTCGGTCTCGGTATTGGTCATCTTCTTGGTCTTGGTCTTGGTCGTCAAGTTGGTTTTGGTCATGGTCTTTTTTGTCTTGTTCGTTTTTTTGTTCTTCGTTTTGATCTTGGTTTCTTGTTGGTCTTGGTTTTTGTCGTCTGTTTGGTCCTGGTCTTTTTCGTCTTGTTGGTCTTCGTTTTTGTCATCTTGTTTGTCTTGGACCATTTGTTGGTCTCGGTCTTTGTCTTGGTCGTTTTGTTGGTCTTGGTTTTGGTTTTAGTCGTTTTGTTGGTCATGGTCATGGTCTTGTTCTTGGTCTCGGTGTCGGTCTCGGTCTTGGTCGTCTTCTTTTTCATGGTCTTGGTCGTCTCGATGGTCTTGGTCTTTTTGGTCTTGTTCTTCTTGGTCGTCTTGTTGGTCTTGGTCTTGTATTTGGTCTTTGTCTTGGTCATCTTGTTGGTATGGTTGCCTTGTTGTTCATTCTCTTTGTCTTGGTCATTATGTTGGTCTTGGTCTTGGTCGTCTTGTTGGTCTTGGTTTTGGTGTTGGTCGTCTTGTTTGTCTTCTTCGTCTTGTTGGTCTTCGTCTTGTTCTTTGTCGCCTTGTTCGTCCTGGTCTTGGTCTTGTTCTTGGTATTGTTCTTGATCTTGGTCGTCTTGTTGGTCTTGGTCTTGGTCGTCTTGTTGGTCTTGGGTTTGGTCGTCTTGTTGGTTTTGGTATTGGTCATGTTCTCGGTATCAATCTTCATCGTATTCTTGGTCATTATGTTGGTCTTAGTCTTGGTCATATTGTTAGTCTTGGACTTGGCCTTTGTCGTCTTGGACGTTTTGGTCGTCTTGTTGGTCATGGTTTCATCGTCTTGTTGGGCTTCTTCTCGGTGACCGTCTCCGTCTCCGTCGTCTTCTTCGTCTTCGTCTTTGGAATTGACTGTCTTGTTGGTCTTGGTCTTTGTCTTTGTCATTTTGTTGGTTTCGGTTTTGGTCACCGTATTGGATTTTGTCGTCTTGTTGGTTTAGGTCTTTGTCATTGTCGTCTTGTTGGTTTTGGTATTGGTCATCTTGTTGGTCTTGGTGTCGGTCTCGGTATTGGTAGTCTTCTTGGTTTTTGTCTTGGTCCTGGTTGTCTTGCTGGTCTTGGTTTTTGTCTTTGTCGTCTTGTTGGCCTTCGCCTTGATCTTGGTAGTCTTGTTGGTCTTGGTCTTGGTCGTATTGTTGGTCTCGGTCTTGGTTGTCTTGTTGGTCTTGTTCTTGGACGTGGTCCTGGTCATCTTGATGGTCCTGGTCATCTTGTTGGTCTTGGTCTTTGTCTTGGTCGCATTGTTGTTCATGGTCTCGGTATCTGTATGTGTCTTGGTCTCGGTATGAGTATGTGTCTTGGTCTCTGTATGTGGTTGTGTCTTTGTCTTGGTATGTATATGTATATGTATCTTGGTCTTGGTATGTGTATGGGTCTTGGTCTTGGTATGTGTATGTGTCTTGGTCTTGGCATGGTAGTGTGACTTGTTCTTGGTATGGTAATGTGTCTTCGTCTTGGTATGTGCATATGTTTTGGTCTTGGTATGTATATGTGTACGTGTATCGATCTTGGTCTTGGAACGTGTACGTGTGTGCGTTTTGGTCTTGGTATCGGTCTTGGTATGGGATGGCATTTCTGTCTTGTTCTTGGACTTGGTTTTCGTCTAGGTCTTGGTCGTTTTGTTGGCTTTGGTCTTGGTCGTCTTGTTGGTATTGGTATTGGTCATGTTCTCGGTCTCGATCTTCATCGTCTTCCTGGTCATTATGTTGGTCTTGGTCTTGGTCATCTTGTTGGTCTTGGACTTGGTCTTTGTCGTCTTGTTCGTTTTGGTCGTCTTGTTGGTCTTGGACAAGGTCCTGGTCATCTTGATGGTTTTGGTCATGTTGTTGGTCTTGGTCGTTGTCTTTGTCGCATTGTCGTTCATGATCTCGGTATCTGTATGTGTCTTGGTCTTGGTATGAGTATGTGTCTTGGTCTCTGTGTGTGGTTGTGTCTTGGTCTTGGTATGTGTATGTGTATTGATCTTGGTCTTGGTATGTGTATGTGTATTGATCTTGGTATGTGTATGGATCTTGGTCTTGGTATGTGTATGTGCATGGATCTTGGTCTTGGTATGTGTATGGGTCTTGGTGTTCGTATCTGTATCGGTCTTGATCTTGGTATGTGTCTTGGTCTTGGTATGGTAGTGTGACTTGTTCCTGGTATGGTAATGTGTCTTCGTCTTGGTATGTGCATATGTCTTGGTCTTGGTATGTATATGTGTATGTGCATCGGTCTTGGTTTTGGTACTTGTATGTGTGTAGGTTTTCGTCTTGGTATTGTTCTTGGTAAGCGATGGGATATCTGTCTTGTTCTTGAGCTTGGTTTTGGTCTAGGCCTTGGTCGTTTTGTTGTTGTTGGTCTTGGTCGTCTTCTTGGTATTGGTATTGGTCATGTTCTCGGTCTCGATCATCGTCGTCTTCTTGGTCATTATGTTGGTCTTGGTCTTCGTCATCTTGTTGGTCTTGGACTTGGTCTTTGTTGTCTTTTTCGTTTTGGTCGTCTTGTTGGTCATGGTTTGGTCGTCTTGTTGGGCTTCTTCTTGATGACCGTCTCCGTCGTCTTCGTCTTCGTATTTGGAATTGATCGTCATGTTGGTCTTGGTCTTTGTCTTTGTCATCTTGCTGGTTTTTGTTTTGGTCACCGTGTTGTAATTTGTCGTCTTGTTGGTTTTGGTCTTTGTCTTGGTCGCATTGTTGTTCATTGTCTCGGTATCTGTATGTGTCTTGGTCTCGGTGTGAGTATGGGACTTGATCTTGGTATGTGTATGTGTCTTGGTATGGTAATGTGTCTTCGTCTGGGTATGCGTATATAACTTGGTCTTGGTATGCGTATTTGTATGTGTATCGGTCTTGGACTTGGTACGTGTATGTGTGTGCGTTTTGGCCTTGGTAATGGTATAGGTATGGGATAGGATACATGTCTTGTTCATGAACTTGGTTTTGGTCTAGATCTTGCTCGTTTTTTTGGTCTTGGTCTTGGTCGTCTTGTTTGTATTGGTATTGGTCATGTTCTCGGTCTCGATCTTCGTCGTCTTCTTGGTCATTATCTTGGTCTTGGTCATCTTGTTGGTCTTGGACTTGGTCTTTGTCGTCTTGTTCGTTTTGGTCGTCTTGTTGGTCATGGTTTCGTCGTCTTGTTGGGCTTCTTGGTGACCGTCTCCGTCTCCGTCGTCTTCGTCTTTGGAATTGATCGCCATGTTGGTCTTGGTCTTTGTCATCTTGTTGGTCTCGGTCTTGGTTGACTTGTAGGTCTTCTTGGACATGGTCCTGGTCATCTTGATGGTCTTGGTAAACTTGTTGGTTTTGGTCGTTGTCTTGGTCGAATTTTTGTTCCTTGTCTCGGTATGAGTATATGTCTTGGTCTCTGTATTTGGTTGTGTCTTGGTCTTGGTATGTGAATGTGTATGATTCTTGGTCTTGGTATGTGTATATGTATAGTTCTTGGTATGTGTATATGTATGGTTCTTGGTATGTGTATATGTATGGTTCTTGGTCTTCGTATGTGTATGGGTCTTGATCTTGGTATGTGTATGTGTCTTGGTCTTGGTATGGTAGTGTCACTTGTTCTTGGTATGGTAATGTGTCTTCTTCTTGGTATGTGTATATGACTTGGTCTTGGTATGGGCATTTGTATGTGTATCGGTCTTGGAAATGGTACGTGTATGTTTGTGCGTTTTGGTCTTGGTATTGGTATTGGTCTTGGTGTGGGTTGGGATATGTGTCTTGTTCTTGGACTCGATTTTGGTCTAGGTCTTGCTCGTTTTGTTGATCTTGGTCTTGGTCGTCTTGTTGGTATTGGTACTGGTCATGTTCTCGGTCTCGATCTTCGTCGTCTTCTTGGTCATTATGTTGGTCTTGGTCTTGGTCATCTTGTTGGTCTTGGACTTGGTCTTTGTCGTCTTGTTCGTTTTGGTCGTCTTGTTGGTCATGGTTTCGTCGTCTTGTTGGGCTTCTTGGTGACCGTCTCCGTCTCCGTCGTCTTCGTCTTTGGAATTGATCGCCATGTTGGTCTTGGTCTTTGTCATCTTGTTGGTCTCGGTCTTGGTTGACTTGTAGGTCTTCTTGGACATGGTCCTCGTCATCTTGATGGTCTTGGTAAACTTGTTGGTTTTGGTCGTTGTCTTGGTCGAATTTTTGTTCCTTGTCTCGGTATGAGTATGTGTCTTGGTCTCTGTATGTGGTTGTGTCTTGGTCTTGGTATGTGTATGTGTATGGATCTTGGTCTTGGTATGTGTATATGTATAGTTCTTGGTATGTGTATATGTATGGTTCTTGGTATGTGTATATGTATGGTTCTTGGTCTTCGTATGTGTATGGGTCTTGATCTTGGTATGTGTAAGTGTCTTGGTCTTGGTATGGTAGTGTCACTTGTTCTTGGTATGGTAATGTGTCTTCTTCTTGGTATGTGTATATGACTTGGTCTTGGTATGGGCATTTGTATGTGTATCGGTCTTGGACTTGGTACGTGTATGTTTGTGCGTTTTGGTCTTGGTATTGGTATTGGTCTTGGTGTGGGTTGGGATATGTGTCTTGTTCTTGGACTTCGTTTTGGTCTAGGTCTTGCTCGTTTTGTTGATCTTGGTCTTGGTCGTCTTGTTGGTATTGGTACTGGTCATGTTCTCGGTCTCGATCTTCGTCGTCTTCTTGGTCATTATGTTGGTCTTGGTCTTGGTCATCTTGTTGGTCTTGGACTTGGTCTCTGTCATCTTGGACGTTTTGGTCGTCTTGTTGGTTTTGGTCGTCTTGTTGGTCATGGATTCGTCGTCTTGTTGGGTTTCTTCTTGGTGACCGTCTCCGTCGTCTTCTTTGTCTTCGTCTTTGGAATTGACCGTCTTGTTGGTCTTGGTCTTTGTCTTTGTCACCTTGTTGGTTTCGGTTGTGGTCACCGTATTGGACTTTGTCGTCTTGTTGGTTTTGGTTTTTGTCATTGTCGTCTTGTTGGTTTTGGTCGTCTTGTTGGTCTTGGTCTTGGTGTCGGTGTCGGTCTCGGTATTGGTAGTCCTCTTGGGTTTTGTCTTGGTCCTGGTCGTCTTGCTGGTCTTGGTTTTTGTCTTTGTCGTCTTGTGTGTCTTGGTCTTCGTCGTCTTGTTGGTCTTGGTCGTCATGTTGGTCTTGATTTTGGTCGTCTTGTTGGTCTTGATCTTCGTCGTCTTGTTGGTCTTGGTCGTTTTGTTCTTGCTCTTGGTCTTCGTCGACTTGTTGGTCTTGGTCTTGGTCGTCTTGTTGGTCTTGGTCTTTGTCGTCTTGTTGGTCTTGGTCTTGGTCGTCTTGATGGTCTTGGTTTTGGTCGTCTTGTTGGTTTTGGTCTTGGTAGTCTTGTTGTTCTTGCTCTTGGTCTTGGTCGTCTTGTTGTTCTTGCTCTTGGTCTTGGTCGTCTTGTTGGTCTTGGTCTTCGTCTTGTTGGTCTTCGTCTTGGTCGTATTGTTGGTCTTGGTTTTGGTCGTCTTGTTGGTCTAGGTCTTCGTCGTCTTGTTGGTCTCGGTCTTGGTCGTCTTGTTGGTCTTGGTCTTGGTCGTCTTGTTGTTCTTGCTCTTGGTCTTGGTCGTCTTGTTGGTCTTCGTCTTGGTCGTCTTGTTGGTCTTGGTCTTCGTTATCTTGTTGGTCTTGGTCTTGGTAGTCTTGTTGGTCTCGGTCTTGGTTGTCTTGTTGGTCTTGTTCTTGGACGTGGTCCTGCTTATCTTGATGGTCATTGTCATCATGTTGGTCTTGGTCTTTGTCTTGGTCGCATTGTTGTTCATTGTCTCGGTATCTGTATGTGTCTTGGTCTCGGTGTGAGTATGGGTCTTGATCTTGGTATGTGTATGTGTCTTGGTCTTGGTATGGGAGTGTGCCTTGTTCTTGGTATGGTAATGTGTCTTCGTCTGGGTATGTGTATATGACTTCGTCTTCGTATGTATATTTGAATGTGTATCGGTCTTGGACTTGGTATGTGTATGTGTGTGCGTTTTGGTCTTGGTATGGGATGGGATACCACTCTTGTTCTTGGACTTGGTTTTGGTCTAGTTCTTGCTCGTTTTTTTGGTCTTGGTCTTGGTCGTCTTGTTTGTAATGGTATCGGTCATGTTCTCGGTCTCGATCTTCGTCGTCTTCTTGGTCATTATGTTGGTCTTGGTCTTGGTCATCTCGTTGGTCTTGGACTTGGTCTTTGTCGTCTTGTTGGTTTTGGTCGTCTTGTTGGTCATGGTTTCGTCGTCTTGTTGGGCTTCTTGGTGACCGTCTCCGTCTCCGTCGTCTTCTTCGTCTTCGTCTTTGGAATTGATCGCCATGTTGGTCTTGGTCTTTGTCATCTTGTTGGTCTCGGTCTTGGTTGACTTTTAGGTCTTCTTGGACATGGTCCTGGTCATCTTGATGGTCTTGGTAAACTTGTTGGTTTTGGTCGTTGTCTTGGTCGAATTCTTGTTCATTGTCTCGGTATGAGTATGTGTCTTGGTCTCTGTATGTGGTTGTGTCTTGGTCTTGGTATGTGTATGGGTATGGATCTTGGTCTTGGTATTTGTATATGTATGGTTCTTGGTCTTCGTATGTGTATGGGACTTGATCTTGGTATGTGTATGTGTCTTGGTCTTGGTATGGTAGTGTGACTTGTTCTTGGTATGGGCATTTGTATGTGTATCGGTCTTGGACTTGGTACGTGTATGTTTGTGCGTTTTGGTCTTGGTATTGGTATTGGTCTTGGTGTGGGTTGGGATATGTGTCTTGTTCTTGGACTTGGTTTTGGTCTAGGTCTTGCTCGTTTTGTTGATCTTGGTCTTGGTCGTCTTGTTGGTATTGGTACTGGTCATGTTCTCGGTCTCGAACTTCCTCGTCTTCTTGGTCATTATGTTGGTCTTGGTCTTGGTCATCTTGTTGGCCTTGGACTTGGTCTCTGTCGTCTTGGACGTTTTCGTCTTGTTGGTCATGGTTTCGTCGTCTTGTTGGCCTTCTTCTTGGTGACCGTCTCCGTCGCCTTCTTCGTCGTCGTCTTTGGAATTGACTGTCTTGTTGGTCTTGGTCTTTGTCTTTGTCATCTTGTTGGTTTCGGTTGTGGTCACCGTATTGGACTTTGTCGTCTTGTTGGTTTTGGTTTTTGTCATTGTCGTCTTGTTGGTTTTGGTCTTGGTCGTCTTGTTGCTCTTGGACTTGGTGTCGGTCTCGGTATTGGTAGTCCTCTTGGTTTTTGTCTTGGTCCTGGTCGTCTTGCTGGTCTTGGTTTTTGTCTTTGTCGTCTTGTGTGTCTTGGTCTTCGTCGTCTTGTTGGTCTTGGTTTTGGTCGTCTTGTTGGTCTTGATCTTCGTCGTCTTGTTGGTCTTGTTCGTCTTGTTCTTGCCCTTGGTCTTCGTCGTCTTGTTGGTCTTGGTCTTGGTCGTCTTGGTCTTCGACGACTTGTTGGTCTTGGTCTTGGTCTTGGTCGTCTTGTTGGTCTTGGTCGTCTTGTTGTTCTTGCTCTTGGTCTTCGTCGTCTTGTTCGTCTTGGTCTTGGTCGTCTTGTTGCTCTTGGTCTTCGTCGACTTGTTGGTCTTGGTCTTGGTCTTGGTCGTCTTGTTGGTCTTGGTCTTTGTCGTCATGTTGGTCTTGGTCTTGGTCGTCTTGTTGGTCTTTGTTTTGGTCGTCTTGTTGGTCTTGGTTTTGGTCGTCTTGTTGGTTTTGGTCTTGGTCTTGGTCGTCTTGTTGTTCTTGCTCTTGGTCTTGGTCGTCTTGTTGGTCTTGGTCTTGGTCGTCTTGTTGTTCTTGCTCTTGGTCTTGGTCGTCTTGTTGGTCTTGGTCTTCGTCGTCTTGTTGGTCTTGGTCTTCGTCGTCTTGTTGGTCTTGGTCTTGGTCGTCTTGTTGGTCTTGGTCTTCGTCGTCTTGTTGGTCTTGGTCTTGGTCGTCTTGTTGCTCTTGGTCTTGGTCGTCTTGTTGGTCTTCGTCTTGGTCGTCTTGTTGGTCTTGGTCTTCGTCATCTTGTTGGTCTTGGTCTTGGTCGTCTTGTTGGTCTCGGTCTTGGTTGTCTTGTTGGTCTTGTTCTTGGACGTGGTCCTGCTTATCTTGATGGTCATTGTCATCTTGTTGGTTTTGGTCTTTGTCTTGGTCGCATTGTTGTTCATTGTCTCGGTATCTGTATGTGTCTTGGTCTCGGTGTGAGTATGGGTCTTGATCTTGGTATGTATATGTGTCTTGGTCTGGGTATGGGAGTGTGACTTGTTCTTGGTATGGTAATGTGTCTTCGTCTGGGTATGTGTATATGACTTCGTCTTCGTATGTGTATTGGTATGTGTATCGGTCTTGGACTTGGTACGTGTATGTGTGTCCGTTTTGGTCTTGGTATGGGATGGGATACCACTCTTGTTCTTGGACTTGGTTTCGGTCTAGGTCTTGCTCGTTTTTTTGGTCTTGGTCTTGGTCGTCTTGTTTGTAATGGTATTGGTCATGTTCTCGGTCTCGATCTTCGTCGTCTTCTTGGTCATTATGTTGGTCTTGGTCTTGGTCATCATGTTGGTCTTGGACTTGGTCTTTGTCGTCTTGTTCGTTTTGGTCGTCTTGTTGGTCATGGTTTCGTCGTCTTGTTGGGCTTCTTGGTGACCGTCTCCGTCTCCGTCGTCTTCTTCGTCTTCGTCTTTGGAATTGATCGCCATGTTGGTCTTGGTCTTGGTCATCTTGTTGGTCTTGGACTTGGTCTCTGTCGTCTTGGACGTTTTGGTCGTCTTGTTGGTCATGGTTTCGTCGTCTTGTTGGGCTTCTTCTTGGTGACCGTCTCCGTCGTCTTCCTCGTCTTCGTCTTTGGAATTGACTGTCTTGTTGGACTTGGTCTTTGTCTTTGTCATCTTGTTGGTTTCGGTTTTGGTCACCGTGTTGGTCTTTGTCGTCTTGTTGGTTTTGGTCTTGGTCGTATTGTTGGTCTTGAACTTGGTGTCGGTCTCGGTATTGGTAGTCTTCTTGGATTTCGTCTTGGTCTTGGTCGTCTTGTTGGTCTTGGTTTTTGCCTTTGTTGTCTTGTTGGTCTTCGCCTTGATCTTGGTAGTCTTGTTGGTCTTGGTCTAGGTCGTCTTGTTGGTCTCGGTCTTGGTTGTCTTGTTGGTCTTGTTCTTGGACATGGTCCTGGTCATCTTGTTGGTCTTGGTCTTTATCTTGGTCGCGATGTTGTTCATGGTCTCGGTATCTGAATGTGTCTTGGTCTCGGTATGAGTATGTGTCTTGGTCTCGGTATGTATATGTGTCTTGGTCTTGGTATGTGTATGGGTCTTGGTCTACGTATGTGTATGCGTCTTGGTCTTGGTATGTGTATGCGTCTTGGTCTTGGTATGTGTATGTGTCTTGGTATGGGAATGTGTATGTGTCTTGTTCTCGATATGTATAAGTATCTTGTTCTCGGTATGTAAATGTGTCTTGTTCTCGGTATGTGCATTTGTCTTTGTATCGGTATGTGTATGTGTCTTGTCCTTGGTATGTGTATGACTCTTGGTCTCGGTATCTGTTTGTGTCTTGTTCTGTGTATGTGTATGTGTCTTGGTCTCGGTATGTATATGTGTCTCGGTCTTGATATGTGTATGTGTTTCGATCTCGGTATATGCATTTTTCTTGGTCTAGGAATGTGTATGTGGCATGATCTCGGTTTGTGTATCCGTCCTGTTCTCGGTATGTATATGTGTCTTGTTCTCGGTATGTGTGTGTGTTTTGGTCTCGGTATGGGTATGTCTCTTCGTCATGGTATGTGTCTTGACCTTTGTATTTGTATGTGTCTTCGTCTTGGTATCCGTATGTGTCTTGTTCTCGGTATGTATATGTGTCTTGTTCTCGGTATGTGCATTTGTCTTTGTATCGGTATGTGTATGTGTCTTGTCCTCGGTATGTGTATGACTCTTGATCTCGGTATCTGTTTGTGTCTTGTTCTAGGTATGTGTATGTGTCTTTGTCTCGGTATGTGTATGTGTTTTGGTCTTGATATGTGTATGTGTTTTGATCTCGGTATGTGTATGTTTCTTGTTCTAGGAATGTGTATGTGGCATGATCTCGGTTTATGTATGTGTCCTGTTCTCGGTATGTGTATGTGTCTTGTTCTCGGTATGTGTGTGTGTTTTGGTTTCGGTATGCGTATGTGTCTTCGTCATGGTATGTGTATGTGTCTTGACCTTTGTATTTGTATGTGTCTTCGTCTTGGTATCTGTATGTGTCTCGGTATCTGTCTCGGTATTGGCCGTCTTCTTGGTTTTCATCTCGGTCTTTGTCGTCTTGTAGATCTTGGTCGTCTTGTTGGTCTTTGTCATCTTGTTGGTCTCGGTTTTGGTCATCGTGTTGGTCTTTGTCGTCTTGTTGCTTTTGGTCTTGGTCTTTGTCGCCTTGTTTTTCTTGGTCTTGGTCTTGGTTTCGGTCTCGGTATTGGTCGTCTTCTTGGTCTTGGTCTTGGTCTTGGTAGTCAAGTTGGTTTTGGTCATGGTCTTTATTGTCTTGTTCTTCGTTTTGATCTTGGTTTTTGTCGTCTGTTTGGTCCTGGTCTTTTTCGTCTTGTTGCTCTTGGTTTTCGTCATCTTGTTTGTCTTGGACCACTTGATGGTCTCGGTCTTTGTCTTGGTCGTTTTGTTGGTCTTGGTTTTGGTCTTGGTCGTTTTGTTGGTCATGGTCTTGTTCTTGGTCTCGGTCTTGGTCGTCTCGATGGTCTTGGTCTAGATCTTTTTCGTCTTGTTCTTCTTGGCCGTCTTGTTGGGCTTGGTATTGATCTTGGTAGTCTTGTTGGTCGTCGTCTTGGTCTTGGTCGTCTTGTTGGTCTTGGTCTTGTATTTGGTCTTTGTCTTGGTCATCTTGTTGGTCTTGGTTGTCTTGTTGTTCTTTCTCTTTGTCTTGGTCTTTTTGTTGGTCTTGGTTTTGGTGTTGGTCGTCTTGTTTGTCTTGGTCTTCTTCGTCTTGGTCTTCGTCTTGTTCTTTGTCGTCTTGTTCGTCCTGGTCTTGGTATTGTTCTTGGTATTGTTCTTGGTCTTGGTCGTCTTGTTGGTCTTGGATTTGGTCGTCTTGTTCTTGTTCTTGGTCGTCTTGTTGGTCCTGGTTTTCGTCGTCTTGTTGTTCTTGGTCTTGGTCGTCTTGTTGCTCTTGGTTTTGGGCGTCTTGTTGGTCTTGACTTTGTTCGTCCTTTTGGTCTTGATCGTTTTGGTCGTCTTGTTGGTCTTGGTCTTCGTCGTCTTGTTGGTCTTGGTCTTCGTCGTCTTGTTGGTCTTGGTCTTCGTCGTCTTGTTGGTCTTTATCTTGGTTGTCTTCTTGGCCTTGGTCTTGGTCGTCTTTTCGTTCTTGCTCTTGGTCTTGGTCGTCTTGTTGGTCTTGGTCTTGGTCGTTTTGGTCTTCATCGTCTTGTTGGTCTTGGTCTTGGTCGTCTTGTTGGTCTTGGTCTTGGTCGTCTAGTTGTTCTTGCTCTTGGTCTTGGTCGTCTTGTTGGTCTTGGTCTTCGTCGTCTTGTTGGTCTTGGTCGTCTTGTTGGTCTTGGTTTTGGTCGTCTTGTTGGTCTTGGTCTTCGTCGTCTTGTTGGTCTTGGTCGTCTTGTTGGTCTTGGTCTTGGTCGTCTTGTTCTTGGTCGTCTTGTTGGTCTTGGTCGTCTTGTTTGTCTTGGTCTTCGTCGTCTTGTTGGTCTTGGTCTTGGTCGTCTTCTTGGTCTTGGTCTTCGTTGTCTTGTTGGTCTTGGTCTTGGTCGTCTTGTTGGTCTTGGTTTTGGTCGTCTTGTTGGTCTTGGTCTTTGTCGTCTTTTTGATCTTGGTTTTGGTCTTGGTCTTCGTCGTCGTCGTCTTGTTGGTCTTGATCTTTGTTGTCTTGCTGGTCTTGGTCGTCTTTTTGGTCTTGGTCTTGGTCGTCTTGTTGGTCTTGGTCTTGCTCTTGGTCTTGGTCGTCTTGTTGGTCTTGGTCGTCTTGTTGGTCTTGGTTTTGGTCTTGGTCGTCTTGTTGGTCTTGGTCTTCGTCGTCTTGTTGGTCTTGGTCTTCGTCGTCTTGTTGGTCTTGGTCTTGGTCGTCTCGTTGGTCTTGGTCTTCGTTGTCTTGTTGGTCTTGGTCTTGGTCGTCTTGTTGGTCTTGGTTTTGGTCGTCTTGTTGGTCTTGGTCTTTGTCGTCTTTTTGATCTTGGTTTTGGTCTTGGTCGTTTTGTTGGATTTCGTCTTGGTCGTCTTGTTGGTCTTGGTCTTGGTCTTCGTCGTCTTGTTGGTCTTGATCTTTGTTGTCTTGCTGGTCTTGGTCGTCTTGTTGGTCTTGGTCTTGCTCTTGGTCTTGGTCGTCTTGTTGGTCTTGGTCTTGCTCTTGGACTTGGTCGTCTTTTTGGACTTGGTCTTTGTCTTCGTCTTGGTCGTATTTTTGGTCTTGGTCTTCGTATGTGAATGGGTCTTGGTCTTGCTCTTGGTCTTGCTGGTCATGGTCTTGGTCTTGGTCGTGGTCTTGGTCTTGTTGGTCCTGGTCTTGGTCGTCTTGATCTTGGTCTTGTTGGTTTTGTTGGTCTTGTTGGTCTTGGTCATGTTGGTCATTGCCTTGGTCTTGTTGGTCTCGTTGGTCTTGTTGGTCTTTGTCTTGGTCTTGTTGGTCCTGCTGGTCTTGGTCGTAGTCCTGGTCCTGTTCCTTATGCCTGGTCCTGGCCACGGAAAGTGGCATGTGTTCTGATACTTCTCTCAATGGATGGGGAGTGTCTTCTGTTTCTGGTAGTTCTTGTTCCCTCTCTCCATATTCTGGAACAAAATAATCTTGATCGTTAGTCATGTGTCATTGCATTCACATGCTTTCAGTAATTGGGATATTAATAGGGCAATAATTCGTATGCAACTGCATCTTTTTATTGTCGTCATGCAAAATCAACATGTTTTGAACGACTGTAATGATGAATATTCAAAACTAATATAAATTTTTGCATATCTTAGGTGTTCCTTGTATATATATAGTGCACTGTTGAACATGGAATGTACCATATTTGCAGGATTTTGTGGCATAAAGCCCAAAATTAGCATATTTTGTAAAACAGTAATATTCTGAATTGTTTATCAGCACATAAAATTTTTGTCTTAGATTGCGGGAAATTCCTTGCATATGCAGTGTGGATGTGTAAAAACCAAAACAACCACACTATTCTTTTGTTCCGTTGTGCTATGCACAAAAGGAAGAATTCCGAGACATCTCACCATCTCATCATATTCATACAAGTATTATGCCATGTAGCCTATTACAATGCCGTAATAAAGATACATTTTCTTTATGACGAAGTGAAGAGAAACGACTGGAAGCATTTGAAATGTGAACATTAAGAGGAATGGAGCAGTATGGGATGAAGATAAATGTAAATAAGGAGCAGACTATGGTCATAAGAAGACAAATACAGAAGGTAAACTTGCGAATTCTAAATGAGGCAGTAGAGCAAGTGGACAACTTCAAATACTTGCGGTGTACTATAACCAGTAACATGAGCTGCAGCCAGGAACTCAAAAGGAGGATAACAGTGGCCAAGGAAGCTTAGAATAGAAAAAGGAGCATCTTCTACGGACCTCTGAAAAAAGAACTAAGGAAGATATTAGTGAAGTGCTTTGTATGAAGTGTGGCATTGTATGGGGGCAGAAACATGGACGTTACGAAGAAGTGAAGAGAAGCGAATAAAAGCATTTGAAATGTGGATATGGAGAAGAATAGAACATGTGAAATGGACAGACAGAATGAGAAATGAAGCTGTGTTGGAAAGAGTGGGTGAAGGAAGAATAATGCTGAAACTGATCAGGAAGGGAAAGGAAATTGGCTGGTTCACTGCCTGAGAAGAAAGTGCTTACCGAAGGATATACTGGAAGGAATGGTGAACGGTAGAAAAGGTTGGTGCAGGGAAATATATCACATAATAGTTAACATTAAGATACAGACTATGATTAATATGCAGACTCAGAAAGAGGCGGAAAATAGGGAAGATTGGAGGATGCTGGATTTTCAGTGAAGTAGCTACCTGTCCTTGGACATTTGTGAAGGTGCGCACACCGCGCACCTCTTAGCTTTACAAACCACTCACTGTTGGTCGTGTAGTGTGGATTTGTACAAAACCGGTCTCGCACCTCGCATGCGTCAGTTCTTTAAAAGACTCGATGGGACAGTCTCACATTTCAGTGCACTACACTGATTTCTATCTCAAACATAGGCGCAGCTTAAATGATACTGGGTACTACCGAGTCCAGTAGCGGCTATTCAAATGAAGATGGTGAAGAACATTTCACTTGTTATTTTGTGAGTCTTTTGATTTATATTCCATATATTAAAAACTATAGCACTATAAATCAATATCTCAAGCACAGTACAGTCTGTTTAAACCAGTACACCAGTGTGTTTAAATATCCCCGCTGTTGTGTAACTTTCACGTCTCAGTTTCTTGAGTGACAGCGACGAGGCAGTGATTCTCAAATTTAAAATATTATTTTGTTCTTCTGTGTTAGGGTGGTGCTATGACAACGACTGAGACATTTCCCCCCTCATTTCCATATTCTTCAAGAAACGGTATTGCTGTGACGAACACATACAGTATTTGGTCTCCAGCCCAGTCGATGCGCTTTCTATGATGGGTGACATGGTGATTTACGACTACTTGTCTGTCCAGCAACATGGCCCGTCCTAAAGAAAATTCTTTCCTAAAAACTCTGCTTTGTCTAGTCTTCTTCCTATATAGGCCCTATTATGTTTTATGGTTTTAATTTTTGTGCTGATATCTTCATTCCTTTCATTTTTTATTTTTCTGGCTACAATTATTATACTGTACCTCACAGAAAAATTGCACTAAAAGGGTCTTTCTCATTTAACTTGAACCAAATCAAACTAAAATTTACAAAAATAAATAGTTTAAAACCAATAATCCTTACATTGTGAAGGTTCCTGAAGTCTTCAGGATGTCCAGACAAGCTGCAGCAGTGCACTTTTTAAATTTAATCTTATGATTTTTAGCACTTAAGTGAAATGTTTAACATCTTTACTGTCACATATGTTACCAATGATTAATACATAAATTTGCTAGACATTCATATAAGTTTTCAACAACTGATGAACCTCCACTAGAAATATTTTCTGAATAGGGAACATTTAATTAACGAACTTTCATTAAATTATAAAATATGGACACAAAGGTATAAATGTAACGTATGTGACAGAGAAAGTAACATATGTGACATTGAGCTTCCAGCCTGCATTTTGTGCTTAAAAACAGAACATTTAATCATTCAAATACAAATTCGCAAAATACTATATATACAACAAAAAATGGTACGAAATAACCTAAAATATTGCTTAAACTCCTGAGAAGATAATAAATAACATCACTTTTTAAGTACAATGTTTATGTTAACTAAATCATTGTTTAAAGAGATAATTACACAGTAAGCTGTAATAATTAGAAGAATAGGATAATTCCTACAGATTCAATCTGCTATCAAACCGATAAACCTAACAAAAGTTGGAATTAGAAGATGGAGAACACGAGCATTAGACAGGAGTGATTGGTCGGATGTTCTGAGGGAGGCTAAGGCTAAACTATAAGGGCCGTAATGCCAATGATGATGATGATGATGATGATGATGATGATGATGATGATCAAACCGATAAAGTAAACAATTTACATATAATTATTCCAATAAAAGTCCATCATTAGTTCTGCCTGTTATTACTATTCAAAATAATAGACGAACTACTGAAGCACATCATCATTGTATCTAACTACAACCCATAAGCCTTCCTCGATATTGGTAGGCTATTTATTTCCAAGATTATATCTAAGATTACAAACTATAGAAACAAATATAATGAGTAGGGTAAACCATACAGTTATTGACCACTTAAGGGAAATTTCATATTTGAAAGTCGAGGATTTCAATGCATTATATTGTAAGAAGGAACTGTTGATACATCTGTAATATTCAAATATTTCTTTATTCAAATCACTGTTACAAAAATGGAATCAATAATACGGTGTGATACTAGTGACAAAATAAAATTAATATGTATGAAATTATAATTATTGGCCACTTCTTGACAGTTATTGGCCACTTCACAATTATTAACTATAACTGACATTTACTTTGTTTTGGCTGCAAATATTATTTTAAACTGTTGCTATTACTTCTATTAGTTATTTACACATCCATGGCACTGCACTAATACCACTTTTATGTAAAATATAAATCTACATATCTCTTTAGTGTATAGATCCTTATTTATATAGTGCTAGTTTATCAAGTTCTTCAAGGTTATCAACATCCTCTGAACTACCCTTAAGGTCCATACTGTTATGTGAATCTTTTCCTTTATAAGAAAAGAGTGACATAAGGAGACAACACCATCTTTTTCAGGAATGTTTGTCTGTTTTTGCGTGACATACAATTTACATAAAATACTTTTTTGCAATCTTCACATCAAATTTTACTGAAACCTTCTTGCAAATGTCACAAATTGACTCATTTTGCAATTCTCTGAAGAGTGTTCGTTTTGTCATTTGTGTTTTCTCTTTTCCTTCTTTCGCAACTTCACGTTTTCTCTTTCTTTTCTCTTTTCCTGGACAACTTTCTGTTCACGCTTCTTTCTGTGCATATCCTGGTAGCTCTGTGATGTTACCGAAAACGGCAATCTTTCTATATCAAGTTTGCCTTCTCGTTTAGGTATCTCTGGCCACACCAGGAACTTGCCGATTGATGTATTCTTGACTCTTTTGAGCATGGAAGAAGTTTTCTCACTTATGTTTCCACCACCAGAATGTTGACTACTGCATTCACACTTGTTGATGTATTGTCATGGGGAGTCGGCCACCGGCGTAGCTCAGTTAGCTGAAGCACTTGCCTGCCGATCCAGACTTGTGCCTGGGCGTGGGTTCGTTCCCGCTTGAGATGATCATTTGTTTGAGTTTTTCCAAAGTTCTCCCCAATCTTAAGGAGAATGTCAAGTAAACTATGGCGAATCCTGGGACCCATCTCGTCAAGTACCAACTCACTATCAACAATCACATCGAAGCTAAATAACCTAGTATTTGATACAGCGTCGTTAAATAGCCAACAAAAAATACAAAATATAAAAAATTGTCATGGAGAGTCAGATTCAGGGGTTCATCTCTCGCATTATAATGGGTGTAATTATCAATATTGTGTAGCTAACCTGGAAGATACAAACCCAAAAAATTGCATGTTGAGCTTCTACGCGTCTTAATATGTTAAAATGACAATCAGGAAGTAAATGGGGATGTGCACGGCATACTCTGACGTCCACCTACAAATCATATAGGCTATTGAACCATGTATTACTTACTGCTGTGAATCACCCATAACAGCCTCGGACAATACACTTAACATGTTTGAGTTGCTTTAAACTCAAGCGCTTCGAATATTAACAGGAGGGGTTAAAACAACACCTAAGGATGCAATGCTGATTCTGACAGAGGTGAAACCCATGAGAAAACAGATAGAAGAAAGAGCACTTATCCTTAATGAAAAACTTCTTAAGAGTTCAAATGAGTTTTGGTGCGGTTATAAAACAAATGAAAGACGTCTAAAAACCCAAGTAGACTTTATTCAGTCAGTAAACAACCTGACATCAAACCTCCATCTAAAAATAGATAATCAAAATCTGCAAAACCTTCTCGAAATACCACTGTTAGATCCTCCATAGAACTTGAAGTTTTCACTAAAAGTCAGATTGACAAGGAAACGTTAAGTTTCATGGCTCTTGAGACTATCCACACCAGATAACCAGGATCCAATTGGCTGCACATCTACAATGATGGATCCAAAATAGCTGGACACTTGAATGCTGGAGCTGGAATCTATAGTAGCCTGTTTTCATTTTATATCCTTGTAGGCCAGAATACATCAGCCTTTGATGGGGAAGTCCAAGCAATTAGAGTGGCAATCTATGGAAATGATCAAGCAGACTCCTTGGCTAAGAAGGGAACTCTGCTCCCACTAACTTACTCAAAATCAATAGCATTCCAGTCTGTGAAAATAGCTGTAAAAGAGCAATTCAAGACACAACATCTGCAAGACCTAGGCTCAAGAACATCTAAAAAGCACCAGAGAGAGTCAATTCTGAAAATACCAATTCAGTCATCAACAATCATTATAGTAATAGCAACAATACTATCAAAAAAACAAACTGAAAATCGGGAAAAAATTGTATGTAAATTGTATGTCACGTAATTGTTGATCACAATTCCGAGCCCGATTTCCATTTTCCCTACGATTCTTCTTAATTGCTGTAATCTTTCTAATCTTTGATGTAGAAATTGCACTATTAATACCAATAATGTAGAAAAAGTGCAGTCTCACTCTTCCATCTAGCAACAGGGCATGATTTACTGGCGAAACACCTCTTCTATTTTGGAATAATGGAGACACCATCCTGCAAATTGTGTAACTCTAATACAGAGATGGTGATACAGCATCGTAAAATAACCCAATAAAAAAAAAAAGAAAAATACAGAGCTGGACCGACATCACCTTTCAATATGTCCTGGCCTACAGTGACCCACAAAAGTGAAATGCTATTGGTAAACCAGAAAGATGTTTTTTCTATAAAATTGTTTCTTAATGTTTGTTCACTTGTTATTTTCTTTGAAGACTGATGATTCTATAATCAATTTATCAGTAGACTTGTTCAGTAGATTTGTCTGCATTCAGTGTTCGATGTGAAATGACATTTTCAGAACACTCTTTATTAATTTCCTCCTAAGCCATAAGATTCAAATCACCTTTATGTTTTATCATTCTTTATTTTGATCTTTAGGGTTGTCTTCGGAACACCATACTTTTTAGCAATGACTCTAAGTGAACTCCTATGAGTTTCCAATTCTTTCAATGTTACCTTCATTGTCTCTGACTTATAGTCAGTCCATTTTGAAATCTTAAAAATAACCTAACCAGGGTATAAAAGAAATCAGAATAGTTATTGGCCACCCATTAAGACAGTTATTGGCCACGTGGCTAATAACTATACACACATTAAATGGACTAAAAATGAAAATACTAGTGAAATAGTGGCATTTAATAAGTTACATGAAGGAAAATAATTGATTTTTTAAATTATTTTAAAATTACAGTTATTGGCCGGGGTGGCCAATAACTGAAAAATGCGTTATAATTAACAGTTATTAGCCAGTAAATTTTCAAAATTTAGCGATTGTATTTTATTACAATTTTTAAGTGTAAAGTGAAAATAGAAATGTACTTACCTCATAACTGGAATAAAAATGAATACCAATTAAAAGAAACAGCAATTATTACGACTCAACCACAACACAATTCTTACGAATTTCACAAGAAACCTAAGTCTGGAAACGTATATTTTGCAGAAAAATCTGTTTCATCTCACAATGCTATCTGTTGTTGGAAATTAAAGTAACTACCAAATAAGAAAACATGCTGCTACCATCTGGCAAAATATTAATTAATTATTTGCACATCCTGTCTTATAATAACACATCAAAGTTCAAGTGGCCAATAACTGTATGGTTTACCCTAACATAAAACACTTTAGTTTCTTAGTCACAATTAAAGTTAAAATTATTAGATTATTTGGGATCGCTAATTTATATACAAGGCCCTGCATGGAAGCAGTATTCTTATTATGAAGGTATTTATCTTTAACTAAGGTAATATGAATATGCTATGTCACATAAATTACTATCAGTCACTTATGTTACCTTTCAGTAAGTAACTTAAGTGACTATAACGTATGTGACATATTTAATTTAAAAGGTTAAAGTGCATAATCTAAAAACTGAATACGTTTCGAAATGTAGCTGGATGGAATGTTATGTATAAAGAATCACAGTTGCATAATTTTTAAAATTGTGATCAACAATTATGTGACATACAATTTACATACTCACTCATATGTAGCAACTCGAACACAGATAGTCAACACAATAAACTTCACAACACAATGTAACTATCCCAGTAGCGCCAAAACATAACGGAGAGATGTGTAGATGTGTATCAAATTATAACAACCCGAGATATCTGTTATATACATAATTAACTATGTAGTAACATAAGTGACACAACACACTGGTGACAAAATAGTAAACTTGTAAAAAATTAATAATATGGATAAAAATAAAACTGTTTAACGTAATAGTAATAATGAATTCTGAAGTTGCAGATTACATAAACATGTTGTTTTCCAAATGAAAACAAATTTCCAATCGCAAATTGCCTTCAATAAAATGTGCCAGGGACAGGTAACTTGTGTGAAATTTTTGGTTTATTTTTAGTCAAAATGACAATATAGACCAATATATTTCTCCTTTTCATTGTTGCAGAGCATTTTATAACATTATTGATCGTATTTAGTAAAGAATTACACATGACAGAAATATTACAAATGTCAGTGTTAGGGGACATAGGTTGTTCAAGTTAAATGAGAATCACCCAAAATTAAAATTATGAAAGCAATACAAAGAAAGTTGTTATTCTGAACACAGCCTTGTTACTGGAAATTGTGAATGAATTTTTGCCTTTCCTCAGTGCCTCGGTCTGTTTTTCATTGTGTTTTGTGTCGGTATGTCGAGCTCTCGACTCTTGCTATTCAGTTGTGATAGTTTTTAAAACATAATTTATTTTACTTATTACTTTATTAGGTGAAGACATTATGTGTATTTCAGTTTTAATGAATTTTTAATAAGTGTGTTAGGACCAGTAGTGGCATGTGGTGATAAATAATCCTGGTAGTGCACAAATATTTCTTATGATTATGATCATTATTATTGTTATAGTACTAACTACTACATAACTATTAATATTGTGTTATACTCGTATATAGATTTCCGTTATTTTGTTAGTCATGAAATTACAGTTAATCAATTTCCTATGTAGGTTCATTAATAGCCAAATAAAGTGTTCAATTTCTATTGTATCACATTCACACACGTTTGTACAAAGTGGTCTGTTTGATTTGTTACACAGTAGCCTATAAAATATGATATTGTTATGCAATCTTGTATTTTATAGAAAATCCACACGCTTTTTGTACAAAAAAATCTGCTCTTCTCTCCTTCAATTTCGCAAATTTGTTGTTGAAATTTGGGATTTCAGAAATAAATTTCCTTTCTATGGATAACATACAGAATGCTATCAGTCTTTCTTGGAGCATTGAATTTCTAAAAAACATTTTGACACGTTTAAGCGTAGAAATTATCGCTCTGTTTCTGATTTTATCATCGGAATTATAATTATAGGCCTAATCTTCAGAAGCCTTAGACATTCTCCATACATTCCAACTAAGTTTCTCTCATGTATGAAGGAGTACATTGGCTCCAGACATGCGTATGAACTCGTTCCTACCATAAATCACTCCCAATTCTATGTGGACCTTTTTCGAATCCAAGAATGAGATAGGCTCGAACTATTAAGATGAGGAATCTGTCAGGGAAACACTGCATATATCTTGAAAAACATTCTGGCAGAAAGACATTAACAGCTACGAGAGAAAAAAGAACCTTTCTTTTGCTTGGCAAATAATTATTATATCACACTATCACAGACTTCTTTGGCTTCCATGATTCTCAGGAACTTGCCTTCTCAGCTCCACTTTGCAGGACTCTCTTTTTCAGAATTATTTTCATTTGTGCCTATATCATTAGCTTAATATTTTCTTTTTAAATTCACGTATGAACCATGCAAACCTGGCTTTCAGGTAGAAGCTACCTGAGAAGCAGGCTTGAATAATTTAAGGGAAAAATTGTTCCCGGGCCGGGTATCGATTCCGGGACCTTCGCTTAGCGCACGAATGCTCTACCGACTGAGCTACCCCAGGAACTATACACGACAGCGTCACAATTCTTCCCTTTATATCCACACAACTCAAACGGGCTGACAAGACGCAGAACCCAACTTTGAGTGCACACAATTCTGCGTGACTTAAATTGTGGCTTTTTGTTAATGTACCTACAACGACGAATATATTATGCAAATCTGACTTTCAGATGTGTGTGACGGTATCGTGTATAGTTCCTGGGATAGCTCAGTCGGTAAAGCATTCGTGCGCTCAGCGAAGGTTCCCGGGATCGATACCCGGCCTCGGAACAATTTTTCCCTTGAAATTATTAAAGCCTGCATCACAGGGAGCTTCTACCTTAAAGTCATATTTGCATAATATATTCGTTACTGTAGATACGTTAACAGAAAGCCTCAATTTAAATCACACAGAATTGTGTGCACTCAAAGTTGGGTTCTGGCATCTTGTCAGCCCATTTGAGTTGTGTGGATATAAAGGGAAGAATTGTGACGATGTCGTGTATAGTTCCTGAGGTAGGTCAGTCGGTAGAGCATTCATGCGCTAAGCGAAGGGCCCCGGGATCGATACCTGGCCCCGGAACAATTTTTCCCTTGAAATTATTCCTGTATGAACTGTTCTATATTAAAGTTCAGTATGTCAACTTGAGGCATGATTTGATGAAACATCGAGAGTCGAAATACAAAAATGATCGTCTTTTATTATTCTTTTCTGCCCAGTTACCTGTTCTATTCTGGTTTTGTGTTTCATCAGTAGCGGCTCGCAGTAAAAAAATAGGTGAAGTGTGTTCACGTACACAAATGCATGAACAGTTTTACCATTATAATGAGTAGGCCTACTATTCGTAAACTACGTACAGTTTTAATAGTTCTAGAACACATGCAAACAGGAAAATTAATTAATTTCAGGACTCGCCCAATTCCTTGCATACAAAGTCAATCCTCCTACATTTTAAAGCAGCAAACCTGTCGACGATGTCTTCATAAAATGTCTGAGTTTAACTGAGGGTGGACAGTATATCTCTATGCAAAGCTGTGGGGCTAATGATGAAAGTCTCTCCTATAATGTAGCATTCCAAGTGAAATTTTCAATCTTTTCAAACAGAAAAGCTTCTTTCATCGGAAGAATTTTTTAAAGTTATTTTATACAACTTCTGTATTTTCTTAGCACTTTTTAAAACAAATAACAAATGGAACTGTAGGTCGTCCAGAATTTAAAACGTCTTTTTAATCCTCATATTTAAGTCTACAAAACGACATTTCTAATAAATTACAAACCATGTCATTTTCGGGATAGGCCTATATATTTCGCACTCATTAATCATCATTTTCTATGTACTGGTACCTAAGTATTTGTATAATAGCACTATAGTGATTAAACATATAATATGGCCTTTGATGTAGGATTAATATACTATGTACACTTATCACTAATATATTTTAAATACATTAAATAAGTTAATATATACGTACACAATATTAAACTACATGCGTACATTTACGCGCGCGTTAAACTTTCAAATACAAGAGTTGGAACAAAACTGGCAAGATCATGAGCTCATGAGAAAAAATAATACACGCGGCGGAAAACAACTTTTAAACTTTGTGAATTTATGTGGGGTGCATTCCTGATAAAATGACACAGAGCCAGCTAATTTGCCACTGCAGGGGTGGATGCTTGGTAATAACAAATGAGGATACTATTCTCGAGTCAGATAGTACATACTGTAAAATTTCACAGCCCTTAAACAATAGCCCCCGGCCTTGGAGGCCGTCTTGAACCCTTCTCCATTATTAGTAACGTTAGATCTGCAAACCGGTTACTCCGTCTACAAGTCTGACAGTTCTCCATAACTGAAAGACTCAGAAACGCACTTCACTCATATAAGCTTTCTTTAGTGCGTGACGTCACGTTACCATGGAAACCAAGTGCTATATGAGAATGGGAGCTCAAATAATTTCACCTCTACGGTATTGTAGTTCCAATAGTCACCGCTCGGCGCTCGTAACAGTTGACATTATTCTATTCAGCGGACGGTTACAGGTAGTATTTATACAACTAAACATTGTTTATAACGACTGAAAAGAAAACTTTTTTTTTATTTATAAGTACGGTATCGGTAATAACTGGAATTAATTATTAATATGAGATAAAATTGTGTACGTAAATACGAGAAGTGACACTTCACCTACTTCACCTGAATAACCGCCCCTGTGTTTCATGTATTCCTGCATTTCGATTGTCTTCATACATTCCAGGATTTCTTCTCTGTAGTACTCGTAAATAGTGTTTACGGCGCAATTAATTAATTAATTTACTGGGATCTTCTGCGACATGTCGATCAATTTCCTCCTTTATGCACAGACACAAAGATTCGGAATTTTGTTCAGAAAGGTTCTTATGGCTCAGGACCTCTCTACTGACTTTCCATTTGCAATGTATGGGTAAATCACTGCTAGTTGAGTAGCATTCAATAAGTCTGTCGTCTTACCAGTCATGACTGGTAATAAGTCAGTAGCATTCTTTATTTTTTTCAAATATTATCAGAGCATACATCCAAAATGGCTTGAAGGAGTTCATTCTGTATAATGTTTGATGTGGCCTTAAACACTGTTACCGGTACTCTTTTCAAATGTTCCTTAAGATCTGGCTCTAATTCAGAAGTGAAATTGATGAGGCCACGAAAAATACCAGCATTTAAAGATGTCTCCTTCATCTTGAGCTCCACAAACCGCAGGCACATATCTGTTCTTGAAAACTTTATCATTGTGAAGTTCGACAGATAGCCTATAACTTGAATCCAGTTTTATTGTGCCTGTATGTTTGTTTGATCCAACACTGCTAAATTTAACATATTGTTGATGTGTGCAGCTTAAGAATCGTGTTTTTTAATTCTTTCATTCATGTGGTTCACATCAATCATGCCTGCAGATGCAGAACGATAATTAAAATTATTTGATTACTACGCACAGTCCTAAGTTCAAACAGAAAAATAAATCAAACTTGTACAACATACTTGTTTTTGTCCATGGATGTTCGCCGCCGAAGAATAGGCAAGGAAAACAAAATACAGTGTTTTTTTTATATTGCAGCCGCATAATCACTCACATTTTTTGTAAGCCCGACTGTTGAATTTTCTTGTCACTTCTCTATTACTGTTCTTCGTCACTTGTAATTTTAATTCAGGTCTAGGTCTACCCACCTTCTTTATTTCGATCTTTTCATGTATAAGTCTTATAGAAATTGGCATATTTAAAAGACTTTGCACAATATTCATTGTAACACTTATGATGGAACGAGCTAACTACTATTGTAGACAGCTTGAGGACACATGAAAGTGCTCCTAACCCCTCCTACGCACCAAGGTTCATGGACGGTCGGTTGGAGGAAGAGTTTTTTTGCTGTTTAGAAGGGGAGAACATACGATGTATGTTAGCTCGAAAATCCTATTAGGCATTAATATATTTAATATACAACATTACTCCTTATGTCATAAAGAACATGCTGAATTAGAAGGTAAGACAAATTAAATGTTACTTTTCGTACTATTCCGAAGAAAATTTATGATCTTAACATTTGCATAGTATACTAAATACGACATTATACCTTAAACACGCTGCATTAAAAGGTACGAGGAATTAAATGTTGTTTGTACGTATTCTTTCCAAAAGAATTATAAAAAAAAATCAAATGTGCGTAGAAAACGAAATATGATTTTCTGAAATTATTTTAGGTCGAGAACGTGCAGATCTATTAAGTAATCTTGATAAACGCCAGAATATTCAAGAAAATAAACGTAGACAACGTGATGGAATATTATTGGCTAGTTATGCAATTTCTCGCCTGTGATTTAAATCAATTCAATGATGGAAAAATAGTAAAGAAGTTTATGATTAAAGCTGCCGAATTAATTTGCCAAGTTGAATAAAAGTTTTTGAGTCTCTCATGTTAACCAAGCGCTTTCCTAATAATTTGCCACTGACAACCTTAGCGATTACGATAAGGTGACGTAGGTCACAGCAGTTTATATTTCCCATCCTACTCTGCAGTCTGCTCTCCTAGTAAACAAACTATTTCAAATCGAGTGCCTCACGTAACCGAAAATTGTGCCCATGTATGCTTTAAAGAGAAAGTGAAGGCGCTGTAAATCTGTGACGTCATCACGGGGACACACTCCACTGTCAACTCCTTGGCTTGCGCTGCCTTTATTAGTAGTTACTGGAATTTAGAAAACGCAGGCTGTGTTTGTTACTTTGTATAGACCTTGCTAGTGTGCTATTTATAATAGGCTTCTATTGTTACTATTGTAGCATACAAAGTGCCAAATTGTGCGGTGAGCTAGTGTCAGAACTATAGCAGGAAAACTAAAGGCTCGAGTGTTATTTATCATACTTTTCCCTCTGATCCAAAGCTGCGAAAGATTTGGGAGATTAAGTGTTACTGAAAAGAAACTGCGCGTATTTGTTCCGAACATTTCACATCTGATTCTTATGAGCGTAATTTGAAAGCCGAGCTTTTTAACATGCCAGCAAAGAAAAAATTGAAATTAAATGCCCAACCATCACTGAATTTACCAGTGTACTATGTGAAAAACAGGGAGATAAACAGTGCTAAAAGTAAACGTGTAGAAGAGAGGACTTGCAGACAAACAGTTTTGTCTGAGGTGAGTGAACCATTACATGCAAAGACAACAGTGCAGCAGGACGATCCATTGGCTGTGTTATCTTTCGTCTGTTCATTAGAAAATGAGGGGCTGGATCTCAAAAAAAGAAAATGAACTACGTAAAGAAAATGAAAAACTTAAATTAGACATTGAAAAGTTAGTCTAAATTAAAAAGCATTACAAATAAAATATAAAAACCAAGCATATTTTAGGGTCAACCAAAATTACAACGACAAAGAAAGTTTTTAAATCGCTTAGTAAATGGAAAAATAAAACATGTATTAGCTAAAGTGTTCATTCCAGGGCAAATAAAAATGCTTATCAGCGGGAAAAGAAAGCAAAGATGGGAAGAATAAGACATAATTCCGGCATTAGCTCAGCGAGCAATTAGTGATAAACTGTACAATCATTTGAGATCACAGATGGGAATTCCTGCTACCAAGCGTTGCTACCTTGCAGCGTTGGACAAAAAATTGCATTCTTACACCGGTACTGAAAATTTTAAAAGCGCAGGGACTGTCTTTGAGTGAAATGGATAAGTTATCAGTGTTACTATTTGATGAGATGAATGTCAATGGTGTAATTTGTTACGATCACAAGAACGATTCGATATTGAGTCCTCACAGAAATGCTCAAATCGTAATGATCCGAGGATTGACAAGTGAGTGGAAGCAGCCCATCTATTATGATTTCGACAAAACAATGAACAGAGAGCTACTGTTCGAAATTATAACAGAAATTGAAGTGGCAGGTTTCAGAGTAGTTTCAATTATTGTTTCTGATCTGAGTGGCGGCAATAGAAGACTGTGGAATGAGTTACAAATAAATGTAAATCGAACCTGCTTTTCAAATCCTGCTTCGGATGAAAATATTTGGGTTTTTGCAGATTTGCCCCACCTGATTAAGTTATTAAGGAACCATTTTATTGACAGTGGGTTAATAAATGTAATTGAGTGAATTATTAAATCCGATTCTTCGGAGTTGCAACTATTCCCGAAATTACAATGGGGTCACATTACTGGGAAAGAGAATGACAGACAAAGAGTTGCACCAACTTTTTTCTCAACACACTGCTGCTCTGATTAAATATTTTGTACCCGAAAGTGAAGAAATTCATCATTTTTTTCAACTCATGACTTCACAGATGTAATGAACTCGGGAATTCCGAAAGATCCTACACACAATAAACTGAAATTTGCCTTCGGAATTAACCACAAAGACCAAGTAGAGATATTAGATAGAATGGAGGAAACTGTAAAAGAACTGAGAGTCAGAGGAAAAAATACTCTTCTACCTTTTCAGAATGGGTTCCTTACCTTTATTAAGAGCTTGAAAGGGTTATATAGATATTTAAAAGAAAAAGGAATTGATTATATCATGACCAGGAAAGTCAATCAGGACGCTCTGGAAAACCTATTTTTCTAAATTCGTGGGATAGGACATTTTTATAATAATCCTCTGCCCATCGAAGTAAAAAATCGCTTGCGCCTATTAATATTAGGATGTCGACTGTCCCACCCTACAAGTGCCCCTGTAGAATATACAGGTGGAGTACTAATAACAAAACAAGTTTTTCGGGATCTCGTAGACATTTCTCATGAAAACGTGAAAAATCCCTAAGGAAATAAACTCATTAGAGACGTACATTGATGATAGAATTGACACAACAGGGAAGAAATGGAAGCGCTCAGATATGTTGCTAGAAAATGTAATAAAAGTGCTGTTTCGGATACCAATTCCAGTCAACAATCTCCAGGATGGATAGAGATCGTTTCACGTGGGGGACTGGTTTATCCCTCTTCTCAGTGGATGGCAACAATTGAAGAGTGTGAAGTTATATTTAGAAAATTTCATAAAAAATCAGTCAACAGAAAAAAAGAATGTAATAGGCCGTTTATTTAGATTTTTGAGGACAAAGTTTCCAAATGAAGATCCAAAATTATTGAAGTTATTTAGTAGAGCACGGACTTTTTTTTTTTTTTACAATTCGTTACCTAAACAGAAGGAAACAGGACGTCAAAAGAAGAAACCGTATGAAGCGGAAACAATGGTTGCAGAGCTGCTCGATGCCCTTCACAAGACTAAGTGAGTCAGTTTAAATTTTGTGAAACATTCTTAAAATAAATTGTTCTATTTGTAAAATCAGTGTTACAATTGGGATACTTTCACTCCCCACGCTATTGAAATCCCTCCTCAACCACTTCAGTAAAATATTCATTTAACAATCCTGACCAAATTAATTATTAATTAGTTTTAGTGCACACTCTAGTCCAGTGTTAATACGGAAATTTAATACATTTTGCATGCGTAATTTAAATTCTGTCGTTCACCAGTATAGTTTTTATTTATTGAACACTACTTTAATATAATTAATATTTGAGGCTCGGAAACAGAAATTTAAGTGTAAAATAACTTTCATTAAAATTGGACTGAAATGTTCTACAAAGGTCAGAGATACAAAAGTAAGTAATGGAGCAATCATAACAGTTCTTATATTGCTACAAGAATTTGGAAAGTAAATGATCACTGAATTAAAAAAAGATGAGATATTGAAGTGGGAGTTATACCTCTAAGCCTTTACTCTCCAGTGTATGTGACCCAAACAAATATTTAAATATAGGTCTTTAAATCACTTGGTTATCACTAGAAAGTGCAAGCTGAGGGTTGACAATGAGTATAGTGTTCCCGTGGTGACATCACAGATTTACAACCCTCTTGACTTTCCCTTTAAACGCTATTATGAAGGGACCTGTGAGAGCGACAGCGACCGCCGCCCACGGACCTTGCCTACGCACAATATACTGCCTCCCTATCCCTACCCTGCTCCAAAGCTTGCCAGTGAAACACTACTACTGCGCATGCTTGAATGGAACAGTGTGCTGCAAGTGTCAAGCGGCAAACGTAAATCCCAGGAGTCAACAAGATCCGTACATGTGGAGTGCTACTTTCAGGCTTTTATATAGCATTATAAATTTATAATAAAGAATTATGTCTACTGCAGCTCATCAATATTAATTTAAAATACGTATTATTTGAAGAGGTGGTGCACTGCTCCTGTGCTCCTTAAGAGAAATCAGCACTAGTTAGAACCTACTATATAAGTTTCTCTTGTTATGTTGCAATGTGAAAATGAATCTGTTCAATGACACAGTGTGTACATTAATTCTAACCTCGTTTAATCGCTGGTGTGAGGAGGATAAGAGATATCTAGACGATGCTCAACCAATTTTAGACATAAACTGTAAAAAGTTAAACTCACAAGCTGGTAAATCATACAAACCTACAACTTGCAAATGGCTTTTAAGGAATCCGGAGGTTCATTGCTGTCCTCACATAAGCCCGCCATCGGTCCCTATCCTGTGCAAGATTAATCCAGTCTCTATCATCATATCCCACCTCCCTCAAATCCATTTTAATATTATTCTCCTATCTACGTCTCGGCCTACCCAAAGGTCTTTTTCCCTCCGGCCTCACAACTAACACTCTATATGCATTTCTGGATTCGCCCATGCTTTGCCCATCTCAAACGTCTGGATTTAATGTTCCTAATTAGGTCAGGTGAAGAATACAATGCATGCAGTTCTGCATTGTGTAACTTTCTCCATTCTCCTGTAACTTCATCCCTTTTGGCCCCTAAGAACCCTATTCTCAAACACCCTTAATCTATGTTCCTCTCTCAAAGCGAGAGTCCAAGTTTCACAACCATACAGAACAACTGGTAATATAACTGTTTTATGGTAAAGCACAGAAACTTAATTTTAAAACTTCATAGTACTGCAAGCATCAGTGAGTGGTTGTGTGGGAGTCACTACATTGAAATACTATTTTGTTAGTCATGTCTACTACTTTGTGGAATGAAACCGGATTCAGTGATTTTCTAAAATAAAGTTAGTCATGCTCTACAAAAACATGAAAATTCGGCGGAACATTTAAAGTGCGTGCTGCAGTTAAACATTTACAGAAGAATATAAACACTACTGGGAATATTCTGAAAGAAAATGCTAGGCTATTGTTAGTGCAATATATTGAAAATGTTCGTTTAAACAGACAAGTTATGCGGTCAGTCATCGACGCTGCTTTGTATTTAAGCAAGCAGGAATTATCATTTCGGGGCCATGAAGAAAGCACTTCTTCGCTTAATCATGGAAATTTCAGTTACAGCACTATGCTAGAATTTTGAATGCAGCAAAAAGTAGAAGTGAATTCTGAAGGGAGAAAGTACAGACTGCTGCTACAATGGAAAAAGTGATGTAGAACATGATCATAATTACAAGATATTGTTCTTTGAGATCACTGACATTTGACAATATCATCATGCAGATCGATACAATATTTGGGGATTTAGAAAAACTTCGTTTCGTCAGCCTGGCTGATACTTTCAAATTTGACACTTGTAGTAAAAACTTCCCCCATGATCCGCTTTCTTTACTGCAAGCTAGCTATTTCAGAATATTAAAAAAGACGCAGCTTCTAAAAACTGAACTTGACCTTTTGTACCAGAACAGTGAATATAGGAATATAGCCTACCAGTTAAGAAAGTGCTAGAACTTCTTCGTGACAACGATGCCAACAAAGATGTATTTGGAGAATTGTACAAGTTATATTCCCTCATTTTAATACTACCATCTACTAGTGTATAGGTCGAAAGGAGCTTCTCGTGTTTAAAACAAATAAAAACAAAACAGAGTAACTCAATGTCACAGAAGAGACTGTCAGCGTTAGGGAATATTTCGCTCCAAAAAGATGTGTTGGACAAGATGATGGAATCACAGCCCTTCCATGAGAATGTTATTGGCAGTTTTATTAAGCCGCCAATGCTTATCTACTATAATAGTCATTTACATTAATAACATTTTTACATGAACGATTTCGAAAAAAATGGTATCGAAAACGTTCATGTAAAAATCTTATTCATGTAAATGACTATTATAGTAGATAAGCATTGGCGGCTTAATAAAAGTGTTACACATTAAATTATAGCAGCTTATCGGTAACAAAACAAAAATGAAATTCTTATTGGCAGGTTCACAGCCCTGAAGGACTGGAGGATCAACTTAGTGTACGAAACATAGGTAAGCAATAGGCATATCTTAATTTACATGTAGCGGTAAGTGCATTGATAGCTGGCAGAAATGAATACTGTGGCACCCGTCTGGAACATTCTGGTTGCATCGGGGAGTTGCGCGCGCATCCAACGAGAAGGAAGGCGTGGGGAGACGAAACTCGAGCTTCAGTAGGCGCTGTAGCGCGGTACGGGGTGAAGGGAAGGAAAACTATGGGACGGCGCGGAGCGGAGAGAGCAGGGAAAACCTCTAGAAGCGAAATCCTCTCGTAGATTCGAAAAGCCACACGAATCGAAGATTCGAGAACTGGTTTAGTAATAAAAGCGCGAGCAGTCTTCGGCAGTTAGTTAATCTCTAGTCAGCCTTCAAGTCTTGTCTTGGACGTACCCAGAGGATCTGAGTTCGACGTCCAGTGAACTTGAATGAGTCCGTAATTGTGGCAGTATCCAGACGAGTGCAACGTATCTGGAGGATTGGGACCGAAGTGCAGTGAACTATATCTGGAAGGCTTGGGTTCGACATACAGTGAACTTGAGTGAGTGAGCTAGAAGAACTAGCAAACGAACTGTGAACTGAGAACTGAGAACTGACAGTTTTGTTCTACACATATTGCTTTGTGAACAAGAGGTTGAAATTAGGAGTACATTGTTGTTCTTCTCAATAATACACATGTATTGTCATTGTCGCTGCGTGGAGTGCAATAACGACTACTGTGTTGCTGTGTTGAGTGAATACCCATTGTTGTAGGGTGAATCATTAAGAATAAAAGTCACATTATTGTATAAAAGTTGCAATACAATGAAATTCCTTTCCACGATTGAATATTATGGGAATTTATGGGAGGAAATTATTTTAGTTACATAGATCTCCCTCCCGATTATCAATGCAACTAGCCTACATGGGTTTTGAAAACCTTGCAACAATTTTGTGCTTCAGGCACGAGTCGCTACTGCTATCGACCCAGTGACCATAAACCATTCTGAATTGTCAATACTTTTAGTGAAAACAATAATCTATTTCATTCAAGTGGAATAAAAAAATTGAGGGAGGAGTACCCAATTAAAAGAATAAAACAAGGTATCTTAGTAATGTTCTTAATAGTTATATTTTGTACTTTAAAGTATATTTATTTATTTAAATTGTGTTTTTGAATAATAAGCTATGGTTCATTGTAGTGTATGCAGTATTAGCACTCAAAGGCATAGGCGGAGTTATGGAGGGGGGGCATAGGGGGGAAAACTTGTCTGAACTCTTTTTTTTTTTTTTCTATTAACGTTAGAAAATGTTGAATTCAAAAGATCTATTTTGGTTTTGTTTATGATTAAGTTTCTGTGTTTAAATTTATGAATTAATGTCTTCAGATCATGTGACTGAACTATAATATTTATTTTAAATTTCTGAATGTATAAGAATTTCTATACCTCATTTGAGCAATGGAAGCACTGTAATGTTCATTTTGTAACAGCCTGTACTCATGTGTTAGAGGTCTACAGGTGTTCAGGTCACCATTTGGAGATTACGAATAACATACTGCGCAACAATGCAGGAAAAAGGAAAGTGATCCCAGTATAATGTGCAAAACTTAAAGACGAGATTAAACAAAATAATTTCACGTAATTACATTTCATATGAAGTCTTCAGAAGGTAAGCTTCATTTAAAAAAATTTCTGTTAGCACTGTTATGTAGTTTTATTGATGCATGCATATGTTTCTGTATGAGAGAGAGAAAGAGGGAGATTGTTTTAAGTTATACCCTATTATAACTTGTAGTAGGCCGACAGTTCAAGCCCTATACAACTCAATCTGAAACATCGCGGATATGGATGGTAACACTATAAGAAACATGCTCCCCGAAAATACTTTTATTAAATGATCATATTCCGATATACTGTACCACGGTCAAGGTATAACGGGGGTAGGAGGTAAATGATGTCCCCCATAATCCCGTTATATGGGGATTTTATGGTTTTGCTTTGCCCCCCAAGGAAACGGTTCTTTCTCCGCCTACGCTCAAAGAGGTATTGGTAGACGACTGCCAAAGTAATTGCAGATGGGTTTCAAGCCTGCAAGCATAATATCCACGGGCCAGTTCAAAAGGGAAACAACTCAAAATTTAAAGTTTTGAGAAAACTGGAATTCAAAACTTCATGTTGCTGAAAGAATCTATTAAGACACACTAATTTGAAACTTACAGCATATATAAAACATGATTTGAATTTTGATTAAGTTCAACCAATGGCATACGTAGAATTTTTTTAAATGGGGGAGTCATTAATAAAATTGTTTACAATTTACATTATCGGTATCTTAAATTTTGTGTATTATTATTATTATTATTATTATTATTATTATTATTATTATTATGGGTTACATCAGCTTCTTGTCTATGCGGATGACGTGAATAAGTTAGAAGAAAATCCACAAATGATTAGGGAAAACACGGAAATTTTACTTGAAGCAAGTAAAGCGATGGGTTTAGAAGTAAATTCCGAAAAGACAAAGTATGTGATTATGTCTCGTGACCAGAATATTGTACGAAATGGAAATATAAAAATTGGAGATTTATCTTTCGAAGAGGTGGAAAAATTCAAATATCATGGAGCAATAGTAACAAATATAAATGACATTCGGGAGGAAATTAGACGCAGAATAAATATGGGAAATGACGGTTATTATTCGGTTGAGAAGCTTTTGTCATCTAGTTTGCTGTCAAAAAATCTGAAAGTTAGAATTTATAAAACAGTTATATTACCGGTTGTTCTGTATGAATATGAAACTTGGACTCTCACTTTGAGAGAAAAGCAGAGATTAAGGGTATTTGAGAATAAGGCTCTTAGGAAAATATTTGGGGCTAAGAGGGATGAAGTTATAGGAGAATGGAGAAAGTTACACAACACAGAACTGCAGGCATTGTATTCTTCACCTGACATAATTAGGAACATTAAATCCAGACGTTTGAGATGGGCAGGCATGTAGCACGTATGGGCGAACCCAGAAACGAATATAGTGTTAGTTGGGAGACCGGAGGGAAAAAGACCTTTGGAGAGGCCGAGACGTAAATGGGAGAATAATATTAAAATGGATTTGAGGGAGGTGGGATATGATGGTAGAGACTGGATTAATCTTGCTCAGCATAGGGACCGATGGAGGGCTTATGTGAGGGTGGCAATGAATCTGCAAGTTCCTTAAAAGCCATTTGTAATTATTATTATTATTATTATTATTATTATTATTATTATTATTATTATTATTATTATTATCATCATCATTAACAATTGATTTTCCACAGAGGGATGTGAAACTAGTTCCATGAGGAATGTTAGTGACAACATCGTTACGTTGCAGTTGAAAAAGAAATATTTGAAAATGTGAAATTTTCATTGTCCTCGCGAGGATCAATACGAGACTTTTTTATTTAAAAAATTGTAAAATTGAACTTCGCGGTTACTTAGACATATCAAAGAACCCAGAACGATAATGTGAAGTTTACATTAAAAATATGAACTGTCAGATTCACAAAACGTTAAACGAACGTTTCACAATTAAGTCATAAGTCCAATGAACTGGCGAATACCAGTCTTAAATTGCATTTAAAATCGACAGTTTACAATATTTAACATTTGCACTGCATAACTGTCAAAACAACCCTTTTAATTTCATATAGTGTCAGCTTCATTTTGTTATAAGGTTGGTACGAGGCAGTAGGTCTCTCTCTATAAAAAAGACAGCATTGTTACAATTCGAATGTGCCGCAGCACTTAGGACAGGGATTATATTGAAGGAGAGTTAGGAAGACTATGCCTTATGTCGATGTAGGTTTGTTACTCTGACAGTGAAAAATTAGAGATGAGAAAAGATTGTGATAAAATATACTCAAATATAAATTTCTTTTTTTTTTTTCTTTTTTTTTTTTTTCTTTTTTTTTTTTTTTTTTTTTCAAGACTTTCAGAGGGGGTTCAAGCCCTTTGACAGGTGAAGTAGGTGAAGTGCCACTTCACCTATTTATGTGTAAAACACAATTTTATCTCGTATTAATAATTAATTCTAGTTATTACCAGTACCGTATTTCTTTCCAGTCGTTATGAACAGTGTTTAGTTGTATAAATAGTACCTGTAACCGTCCGCTGAATAGAATAATGTCAACTGTTACGAGCGCCGAGCGGTGTCTATTAGAACTTAAATGAATGGGTTATTTATGACAGGTCCTAAGTCTTCAATACTAAATTGTTAGCAGTCTAAGAAAAACTGCTTACTTGCCGAAATTTTTAAATTAAGGCTGAAATAAAAAATTGTTTAATAAATTCTACTATGCATTATAGAGTGTGAAACTTAGTCCTCTTCATATCTAAATCGATGTATCTACACCCAAAGAGCAGTATTACATTACAAACTCATTTTCACAAAATTAGCGACTTAGGCCCTTTCATAAATAACCCATTCAAATACTGTTGAGGTGAAATGTATTTGGGTTCCCATTCTCATACAGCACTTGGTTTCCATGCTAACGTGACATGACCCACTAAAGAAAGATTGTATGAATGAAGTGCGTTTCTGAGTCTTTCAGTTACGGAGAACTGTCAGACTTGTAGGTGGAGTAACCAGTTTGCAGATCTAACTGTACTAATAATGGAGAAAGGTTGAAGCAAGCCCCTACAGTCTCGGCTATGCAAAACGAGGAAACCAGGGCAAATTGAACGCTGCGCTTGCCGCCATGTTGTTGGAGAGCAGACACATAATAGCAGTACGTAAATCACGCAATTTAACGCTGTGATGATATAAAATTGACAGATTATGGCCATTTTCGACGTTTAACGTAAAATTAGGACGAATTAAACATATTCAAAGTTTCATTAATATGCGTCAGAGCATTAAAGGAAAGAAAATACTTAGGGAGCAACTTATACACAACATGTTCATACGTCCATAAATAGGCCTACACAATACACATTACAGAATGTATCATTTTACGATAATCAGCATATTGTTAGGTTTCAGAGAATCTAAAATTATATTAACATACATTACTCTTAGATCACAAGACAAATATATGCAACTTGATTACAAAAATTCTTATTATAATCAAATTCTTAAGCGAAATATATATGTGATAATCAATATAGATCTGTTGCTAAGTTTTAGAGAATCGAAAATTTTATTACCGATACTTCTAAACCACAGGACATAAGAAATCTGACAAAATATAATGAGCAAAGGTAGCCAAATTACATTGAATTCATTCTTCAATTAATAAAGGGAATGCTATCAATTATAAAAAGTACCGGTACCTAATACATTGCAAACAATAGGTAACGTGAAGACCTAAAAACTAAACATAATCACTTTATAAAAAATAAAAAAGAGACACTTTTTAAGTGTGGATTTCTTTATATATTGTATTGTTATTTTAAATAAATAAAATAGATATATTATCATTGCTTGCTGAGTGATGGTACCTAATCTTTATGCACCTATGTAATATCAATAAGATGCCATTCCTTGCTTTTTTAATAAGTTATATCCGGCAAAATGTAGAAGAGTTATTTATAGGTGAACCCTGAATCATAAGTTCACAAAGAAGGCCAGGTATTTATTTATTTATTATCTGTATATTTATTTATCCATATATGGATTTTGAATGAAAGTTTATTATCTTGCAGATAAATTCATTTACATAATAAAAACAAAAAGTTATCTTTCCACTAATGTGTTTAAAATGAGACGGACACAATTTTACATAAAGTGAAGACACAAATTTGTCTCTTATTATAACAACAAGCTCGGGCTTCTTCAAAGTGAATCTGTAAAGACAGATTGTTGCCTAATTATAAACTTTTTCAACTATGGTATCTAAGATATACATAATATGTTGCAGTTTCAATGTAGCCTCCAGAATTCAATTTTATTATTTTACAGCGTTTATACTTACTTGTGAAAAGAAATTCCTGACCCTCTAAGCCACATGTTATTGCCGAACAGGAAATTACCATTTTTCACTATTTACAAAGTACATCACTTCATATCAACTATAATAATATTTACAAAACCAAAATTCATACTATTATCACATCAATTTACATTACTTTCACATTGTTCACTAAAAACACCCGAGACAAAACAAAGGACAAGTGTGACACTATCATGTTTAGCGCTCTGTTTCTACCTGTAACATGGCGGCGTAAACATGTGCAGACTGGTTTCAATTTTGGACAGCACACCAGCGCTCTATGTGAGTCTAGTATACTATATAACGTCTTTGGGTTGAAGCTGGTCTCCAAGGCCGGGAGCTATTGTTTAAGGACTGTCAAATTTTACAGTCTGTACTACCTGACTCGCGAATAGTATCCTCATTCCCTATGTCCAAGCAGCCATCCCTGCAGTAGTAAAGTAGCTGGCTCTACTGGGTATTCATTTCAAAGTGTGTCATGACGTCACTGTTGTAAGTCAGCGATTTGAAGCGAGTTTCAGCTTTTATGTCAGAGAAGTTGCCTATTATTCAAGGCGTTCAATCTGAACTTGAGAACGTGTACGGTACAACTTAAACGTCGTAGCAACAGATGGTGGCCTGTACAGTCTGTGTGCTACCATAACCTCTTTCGAACTGTGTTTTGCGGGGGCAATTCGTACGCAGGGTATTTGTTATCATCGGTTGCGTACCGCAACATTCCACAACACAAATCAAATGCTCCGTGCCCATGTTGACCGTCCAAGTTAATGTCAACAAATACATAAGTATTGTCAGACCATCGGATCTGTGCCCCTTCAGCGCTGTCATCGTTCTTGGAAAAGTTAACGCCTGTATTCACTCCATTCCACCCGCTTTCCTCCCACCACGTTAAACAGCAGGCCATGAACCTTGCCGAATAGGGATGTTGCCAAACTTCCGTCAAACGGTGTCATAAATAACTGATCCTCCATGCTACAATATTATTTATTTCAATCAAAATACATCTTGTATTTCTACATTTTTTAAACCTAAATCCCATGTCTCGAATCACTTTCCATAGTTTTTCTCTCCAACCTTGGAAATTATTACTTCTCTCGCAAGCTTCAGTAACTTCTTCAATGTTGAAACTTCTTTCTGAATGGTATAAAATTCTTGTATCTTTCTTCTTAAAATACATCGGTTCATATCATCTACAATAATTAAAAGTTCCCTTGGTCTGTTCTTCTCTGGTGATTCTAGCTTTACATCTCCTGCACAGATTCCCTGTCTCCAGATTTTCTTTATTAGGAGTTCTGACCTGTCTATATAAATTACATAAAATGTTGTATTATTAGTATTAGTTAAGTAATTTTAATACATAATCAATTGAAATAAAATAAGCCTCACCTGTGATATCAGTTGCTCTTTTCGTTGCCTGATTTATAGGAAATAGATATTGACCTGTTTGTTTCTCTTCATCACAAAATGCTATTACGTACTTGCTTAATAATATTTCTTTTGCCACTCCATGCTACAGTATTCATGTTGAGTTGACAACACTGGACTGCAAGTGCAAATATTGTAAACTGTCCCGCAAGAAGGCCAAAATTGTGAGTAGTGGGGGACAGAAAGGGAGAGAGACAGGAATGCAGGGAGAGAAATGAATTACCGAGGCTGAGAAGGAATTAGGGCTCAGTTCGCATATCTTATGGGGGCACAGATCCAATGGTCCAACTATAATCGTCTTAACCCTCTCGCCATATCCCGACAGTAAGAAAAAAAAATCACCGAACGTGTTTCCAAACAGTTCATATTCCTGCCACTACCGGCGTTACCGTGCGTATCAGTACGTACTCTTCAAATGAACGCCGTACTTACTAGGCAACTTCTCTGGCACTTAGGTAATATGTCCCTGCGAAAGTGTAGGAAGATTGAATTCTCTAGGCTCATCGGCTGTACTAAAAGCCAGGTTATGAACCGACTATAAACAGGAAGTAGCTGGGTGGGCGAGAGGAAAGTGCGGGTTAGAGGGGTAGCCTGTGCAGTGATGACACGTTGAGTGTGGGGGGTAGAGGGGAGAAGGAGAACGGAGCTTTTCATTGGACCTCACGTGAACATGTCGTCTGCTAACGAAAATCTGGCAACGGGACCACGGAGACAGTGTAGCCAAACTTCCCAGTTCATTTGCAGTACCACGTGCATTACGAGCTGCATTTCGTACCAGCGTCATTAGCTCATGCTTTCTTAAAACAGTAATTTTAATTACTAATATTGTTGATAGTATTATCGAGAACTATATACTTGAATAGAATAATGAATTCTCCCGAGTGCTACGACACAAAAGGAAGCGGGTTTTTAAGTCTGGAGAGAAAGAGAAATGATTTTGTCTGTATAGCCTACAAGCATTACCGACAAAAAGTGTAAATGGAGGCATCACATCGGTAGAAGAAGCAGCGCGGCAAATGGCTGAGGCACTGCTTGTGATTTACTTAACTGTTCTAATTTCCATATTGTGTGTACTATAAATTAATAGTAGACCTAACACTATCCGAATACTCTTATTTATTTTAAACAATGGCTCAGCCGGCTCGAGTTTTCCTTTTAAATTTGTATATTTGCTTATTTATATATTATGTGAATTAATAATAATTATAATAATAGCAATAATAATAATAATAATAATAATAATAATAATAATAATAATAATAATAATTGTACATACTCGTACATGACTTAATTAGTATCAATATAAAATTAAGATCATATCCATTAAATTATTATTATTGTACAAAAATAGCTAAATAGTAAATTCGATTTATAACAACTCAAAATAAAATAAAAATTACTATAATATATCTTGATATATTTAGTTAACACTACATTATTATTATTATTATTATTATTATTATTATTATTATTATTAGGGCCTATTATTATTATTGAATTGAATCGTTCATTTAACTGAAATGTCTGAATTCGTTACATACTTCTTTATTATATTAATAACTGAAAACACAGCTACGACAGTTATTTTAAACATATTATGTGACAAACGCTGAACAAGCTTTGAATCTCGCACCACTATGTGGCAACAGAGCTCAGAAAGAGAGAAACAGAACGTTGCTTCTGGTTTAGTCAGTTCATAACCTGGCTTTTAGTATAGCCACATGACGACATACGGCGAGCCATGACACACTTTGAACTGAACACGCAGAAGTGTCTTCTTAAGGGGAGGCAGAGGTGAAATTTTCGAACAAAACTGAAGAAAATATGAAAATTGGGTTTTTTCCATTTTTACTATCTTTATTTTCATATTCCGATGTTAGTTTTTGATTTTGTGCCCTTAAAAGTATGAAATTAAAACCAAGATAACTGTATTACTATATTGTTCCCATAATAAACTAATACTTATCATTACTTATATACCTTCTCTGGACATATAAATAAAAATAAATATTGAAAATTTCTTACAATATGGTGCATGGAGCATTTTATATCAAACGATATAAAGCTTTATAAAATTATTAATATTTACAGAATTATTGTACTTAGAAAGTTGAAACTTGGTATGTCCATTACTAATAACATACTTAGTATCCATGATCAATTTCAAACAAATCGGATAGATTTTGTGGATTTTGAAATATTCACCTCTGCCTCCCCTTAAGTGAACAGTTTGGTAGTTAGTGAGTGAAGTTACATTTCTGACGTGCCGTGCAGTTTTATTAAGATGGAATAAGTAAGCACCATCACATATTTTCAAATTTAATGACATGGTTGTCCTAATAGCTTGTTTAGGAGGGAATTGTTCCAGCTCTAGTCATCCCTACATACTTAAAATTGACTACTCCTTACCTCTCAAACACCAGCAGCAGCAGAAACAGAAGCGGCAGAAGCGGCAGAAGCGGCAACAGAATTTCTTCCACCTCGTCGCCTTTTTTCGTTTTGTTGTTTTGACTGATGATGACGATGGTGACAATCCTGATGATGATGATGATGACATATCTTCTACAGCAACAAAAAATAGAACATTTCTTAAAAAATGACCAGTGAACAATATAAGATCAAAAAATGCAAATACGCAAAATAAAAGTAAGCTACATATATTGGTTTTGTGTTGAAGTGAAACGAGTATATATTGTATCCTGCATTGTCTGTGATTCTAAGAAAAATATGTGATCAACTTCCGAGCCCTAATATCAATCATCAACTCACCACTATTTTCCCACCTCACTTTTGATATTCCCATCACATTCACTCTATTTCTTCTCATTGCTCCCTTCAAGTTTTCCAACTTACCTTGTAGAACTGGAGTCTTCTTATACCACGTTGTAGTCCATCTTCTCGTCGATTTTCGTTTCTTCTCTCCATTATGTTCCGTCATAAAGTGTCCTTTTCCAGTATCTCCCACCCGGACATCCGATTGGGGAGATAGTTTACGTCCGGAGTTTTTTACCGGAAAAAGACTCATTATGCAATAATTGAACAATATTATTGGGATGAATAAATGCGGAAGCTCCCCATTGCTTTCCGCATACCACTCTCTCTTTCGCATCTTAAAAGATCCCAGGGGGCCCCAGCGTGGAGGTGAGGAGAGTGGATTTGACTAACTAGGCCCTCCGGACTTCACCGAAATTCACCACAGGGGTTAAATATCAGTTCCATCAGGGTTTTTGACCCGATCAGAACCGGGAAATCCCAATTAGCCTTTGCCCCCCTTATTGAGTCTAAAGATCATCAGTGTTAAAAGACCAACTAAGATACTTATCGAACATGACACCAAGAAAGTTAATCTTAAAGGATGATTTAAGATTATTTGATTATTTTTAGTGGGTTATTTTACAATGCTTTATCAACGTCTTAGGTTATTTAACGTTTGAATGAGATGAAGGTGATAATGCCAGTGAAATGAGTCCCGGGGTCCAGCACCGAAAGTTACCCGCACTTGCTCATATTGGGTTGAGGGAAAACCCCGGAGAAAACTTCAACCAGGTAACTTGCCCCAACCGAGAATCGAACCTGGACCACCTAGTTTCGTGGCCAGATGCGCTAACCGTTACTCCACAGATGTGGACTTTTAAGATTATAGTTATGTCATTGAAATAATAGATATGTAAAATTAACATTATTTCTAAGAAATAAACATGAAATTCTGTCTCCATTAATAATAAGGGTCATTCCATAGTGAAACACGTAACATTTTCGAAGTAACTGTACCTGGTAAGGTTTATCTTGTCTCAGTAGCAATAAAACCAAGTCCCTTCAAATGAGGGTGGAGATTATAGGAGGGTTGTAAATTTTCAGGATTCCTTTCAAAATCTTGTTATTGTACAGGCTGCCGGAATTCAGTTTCTTGAAAGACAAGCTCAGTGACGGAACTACACAATACAAAGAGAGATATTTTGTTATTTTATTTTGCGTTACAGAATGTATCAACTAGTCTCTTCCGCCACTGGAAGGATGGATGGCATCGCTCCACTCCCCCATCGCCATAACAACACAGACGAAGTAAGACATATCTCCTTTCTCTCTCTTTTCACAGTGAGACAAGATACATCACACAGCCTTTAACTATGATCTTCGCAGGATATTTAATTAAATACTTAGTAGTTCATGAAAAAGACATTAGCATTCCAAAATATAAACACAAATACTTAATGAAAAGAAATAATAATGTAAAAGATATGAAACATTATATGGTGTGACACACGTACATTTTCTTGCCACTTGATTTATTACAAAAATGGAAAATGATCATATTCTTGTGTCAAATGACATAAATACATTCAGTTGTTCTCCAAACAATTAAGGCACTTGTGTAGTACATGTAACTGCTAAATAACAAACTTTAAAAGAATAACAGTGTCACTAAGAAATAAAATATTGAAAATTATGTAGTGACACACGAACATTTCTGTCAAGTTGATTACTAATTGTTTTAAATGCACTATAAAGACTTACACACTATGCGTACAGTTCTTATTATACAAAACAACACTTTATTACACTAAAATACATTTAAAATATCCACGGTTGTTTACAACCATATCTCCTGTGTAATGTCCAGACATCGGATTCTAGGGCAAATGCCTATTTTGTTTCTTTAGGAGAAAAGTAAAAATAATTATTAATATTTGTGTTTCATGGAAATTTAAAGGTATTCAAAGAGTTTTATAGTGCCCTAAAATGCCCTAAAACGGTTATTAGAGCCTAATTTGTTAATATTCGCCTAAAAATGCCTAACTCACTGTAAAGTTTCGCATTTTACTCTTACTTTTTATAATTTATACATGCATTCACTGCGAAATTTAAGGCATTTAAAAAGTGGAAAGTTTGCTTCACACCGGCCATGAAACCATTGATAAAGGAAACAAAATGTTTTGAATCTCACGACACTCGCAATAGATTTCACCGAATTTAACATGTTTGGAGGCATAAATGCCGACAAAGAACCAACCTTAGTTTTGAAGCAGGCAACAATCACAACATGTGCTGCTACCGATTCAGAGATATACTATACTATAAAAATGACTGTTTTCGGTCTGAAACCGATTAGCTGTACTGCCCTTCAGAGTATCATAAAATCACAATTTTTGGAGAAAGAGTGTTTTTGAAATATTTATGAAAAGTCGTAAAACTGCGAATTAGTAGGGTAAACCGTTACAAAATATTTAAAAGAATGGCCCTCCTAGTGTTAACACTACCAGGAAATGCAACAATAAGTGGAACTTTGTATTTTTGTCCAATTGAATCTCAATAACAACAGTTCATTTGAATGCTCGTTAACAGTTGCTCTTTCCCTCACCTTATTTGTGTCGAGAAGTTTTGAGCGGTAGGACGTTTTCCTGTGAAGTTTAACGCGATAATGCCGAAAAAATATAAGTGCAAAATCTACATTGATCCGGCAATGGCTAACAGAATATTCAGAATTCACTTATGATGGAAAAATAATATTCTGCAAGATTTGTAGCAAACAGGTATGTAACAATAGTTGAAATATATAAATTCTATTAATTTTAATGAGTAGGCCTATAATATTTATACATTGACTGAGCTATCCTGAGGTATAATTATTTTTAAGACCACTACACTTTAACCTTTTAAATTCCGATAGTTCAAGTATTTGCAGGTCATTAAAATTTTGATTGTTCGAACCCACTAACTTTGTAATAGAAATACGGCAATACAACAATTAGGATTTTATTTTAATTCAGTTTACTTTACATTTTTAGATTTCGCAAGAAAAGAAGTGCCACCTAAAGCAGCATGTGCAAGGAGCGGCTCATAAGGCTAAAGCTCAGCAGAAAAATCAACTGCAGCAAACTTTACTAACACAGCCTACTTCATCCAATCTCAGCAGCAATTTCTATGCTGATTTAACCAGAGCGTTTGTTGCTGCTAACATTTCCTGGAATGCAATTGAAAATCCGGTTTTAAGACAGTTTTTACAAAAATACTGCAAACAAAATATCCCATCTGAGTCGACCCTAAGAAAAAATTACTTAGACAGAATATACAATGAAACTTTAGCTTCCATTCGGGAGGATATAGGTGATTCTTACATATGGGTCTCTGTGGATGAAACCTCAGATCCTATGAATAGGTATATAGCAAATATGGTAGTAGGAAAACTTAGTCCTGATGGACCTTCAATTCCACACCTCGTATGTGTTAAGGAACTTTCGAAAGTGAATAGCCAAGCCATTGCTTATTTTGTAAATAAAGGCCTACAGTCTTTATACTCAGGTAATATAGACGATTCTAAAGTTCTGTTGTTTTGTACTGATGCTGCCTCATACATGGTTGCTGCAGCTCCACTTCTTAAAACATTTTATCCTAACCTCACGCATGTAACCTGTCTAGCACATGGCCTTCATAGGGTTTCTGAAACAATCCGGAATGAATTTCCTCTTGTCAATTCGTTTATTTCTAACACAAAAAAATGTTTTTGTAAAGCCCCATCCAGGATTTCAATATTCAGAGAGAACTTTCCAGATATCCCACTCCCACCTCAGCCGGTTGTTACACGATGGGGAACCTGGATTCAGTCAGTGGTGTATTATTCTAAGTATTTTAAAGAAGTGGTCACAGTTATTGATAAATTACCTGAAACTGATAGTGCAGCGTGTGTGAAAGCAGTGAAAGATTGTCTGAATGACTCACGAGTGAAAAACGATATTGCCTACATAACATCAAACTTTTCTTTCATACCTGCAAGCATTGAACAATTAGAACGTGAAAAACAATCTCTTTGTAGCCAAATAGCAATAGTAAAGGAAGCTCAAGTGAACATACATTCTGCTTTGGGCGAAACTGGGAAAAAAAGTTAAAAATAAGTGGGACAACGTATTAAATAAGAATGTAGGATTTTTCATTGTTGGAAAAAGTATCAAGAGTGATATCGGGGGAAAGTGTAAATGTTCCAGTAAGTATTGATGTTTCTATTGTACCTAATTTAAAATTTGCGCCTCTCACATCAGTTTCGGTTGAAAGAAGTTTTTCTGCTTTCAAAATGATTCTCAGTGACAAAAGGCAAAGGTTAACTGTGGAGAATTTAGAAAAAATTCTGGTGGTGTACTGTGCAGATAATTATAATAAAGTCTGAGCATGGAACTGAATTTCAATAACTTAAAATGAGTAATCTTGACATCAATAATCATTATTTCATTAGTTTCAATATATTAAATTTGTGCAGCTCTGTTTATAAATATAATATAGCATTCTTTTTTAATGTTTAAACATACTTTTTTGTGCGTATTTTAGTGTATAACTAAAAATTTCAGTGAAAGAAATAAGTATGATACCTTGATGTGTCTAAAATGCCTATTTTCATTAAAATAGAGCCTAATTTTACAAATTTTGAGCTTATTTTAGGCGCCTAAAACTGCAATTTTTAGTGCCTAAAAATCCGATGTCTTGTAATGTCATGTGACGAATACACCAATATAGGCTATCCACTTTTTTTGCCATTTGTAGTACAGTACTTTCCTTTCTTGAACATCACAGACACTTCAAATTCTTCGCCACTACAAGCCTTTGGGTAACTTCCTCTGGTTATTTGATGTCTCTTTTTAAATTGATTATTTAACAACGCTGTATCACCTAGTAGGTTATTTAGCGTTGATGGGATTGGTGACAGAGAAATGGCATTTGGCAAGATGGTCGAGAATTCACCATAGATTATCCGACATTCGCCTTACAGTTGGGGAGAACCTCGGAAAAACCAACAAGGTAATCAGCCCAAGCGGGAATTGAACCCGCACACCAGCGCAACTTTGGCTCGGCAGGCAAGCGCATTAGCCAACTGAGCCAAAGACGTTTTATAGTTTAACTGAGCTGCGCTGTGGCATACTTGATGTCATCATAGGTTACAATACACCAATCTCCTTCTACCTTCAATTGACCTTTCGCAATACTGCAACGTGCTAAATTCCTTGCTGTGGACTGATTTGTTTCAATGGGTGATAAAACATGTTGTGGTGAATGATCTGTAGTGTTTCTAAAGACACCTACAACAAGATGCCTCAATTCGTGAATGCATTGAGCATGTTGTATTAAATTAATTGGTACAATCTTTTGAAAGACCTTTCTGTCTTCAGGCAGATTAATGTAGCTTTTGTCTACAAAAAATATATTTCACATTGATATTAGATTCTTTTATGACATTAAAGTCTTTTTAGTTTTCACAACACTTCTTCCATTTAAGATATGTTGCCAGACATATCTCTTGAAGTCGCCCTCGGTAGCGTAGTTGGTATAGCGTTGGCGTTCTATACTCGAGGTTGCGAGTTCGATCACGGCCAAGGTCAGGCTCATGTCAGTAGATTTACTGGCATGTAAAAGAACTCCAGTGGGACAAAATTCCGGCACACCGGCGATGCTGATATAACCTCTGCAGTTGCGAGCATCGTTAAATAAACCATAATTAAATTTTATCTCTTGATTGTTGCTCCATTGCCATCACGTGCTCCTTTGTTATGATAAGATTCAAATAAGTTCCGTTAATCATAATGGATGACATCTGGATAGTTATTTTTTAAATGTGCGACTGCACTATTCCTTCCAGGCAGCCACTTTCTTTATTGTTCTACCGCTGTAAAATCTTCAAGTGTTGCTTTGTTCAAAATTTTTGCCTAAGATGTTGTATGTTTCGAAACATTATATGTAACTGCGTAATATTGTGAGCATAGTTCATCACGTTGCCCTTTTGATTTTGTAGTAGAGTAGGCCTACTGCAGCATTTTTGATAACTGGATAAGTTGAGTCAGTGATCCAGTGGACTGATATTACCTCATTTTTTCTGCTAACTCAAACTAAATTGATCTCACTTAAATTCTTGAAAATATATATAAAAAATGTTCAAAATGTACAAACACTTACTAACATAGATTTTAAAAGGCCTATATTTTAAAATTGCTAAATAATATCTTCCGTAAGTTAATTAATATCATTAAATAAGATAATTTTAAATTAAATGTAGTAGGTACCATTTACCTAATGTGCAAATATATAACCGATTAATGTATTTATACATAGGCCTAGTATAGTATCTACCTACTTACCATAAATAATATGTATAAGCTTGTTTTTTTATACCCGGTATAAAATAACATAACAAGCTTTAGTTCAAGGAATGAAAAAAGTAAACATTTTATACGAACTTTAGGCATAAATTAATAAATGTTTTATACAAATTTTAGGCCTACATACTATATTTTTACAACAGTTGTCGTTGTTTAGTCAACTGTTCGAAGACTCACAATACCAAGAACAAATTATGGACCACATATTTTCAAGAATGTTTAGCCTATAGTGTATGTACATTAAAAAACGCACAGGTGCTTGTGAGTACACACACAAATATCTAGATTCTAAATCAACAATAAGTATTTGAAATCCCACCGCTAATTATGTTTAGGCATAAAGACTTCCAATAACAAGAAAAATTGCAACTGGATTTGAGGATAAACTTTAGTGACACACGAACATAACATTTTTGTTCGTGTGTCACAGTCATTGTCTTACGTGTATCACGTGTTTTTCTTGTAGCATTTATACATCAATCAAAATGTTGTCCATATAAAAAGTTGATTGTTATGTGATGTGTCTCACTTTTCCATTTATGAAACATTAAAAAATGAAATGGTTTTGAATAAATATAAACAAATGTCGATTTGAGCATGACACACGAACTCTCAATCTTTCTTTGTAATAACTGTAACGAAATAATCATTGTATTACAGTTTATGTGCATTATCATTGTTAAAATAAGTCAGCACTTCATTATTAATTGAAATTGACGTAGAGAAGATTTATTTGTCTTAAATGTCTCTTCTAGAACTCATTGTAAACCACTTTTCGTTCAAATAGGAATACTTACATTGCCGTCAATGTTTATTCTCGATTGCCTTCTGTATGCTAAGTGTAATGTGCATAATTTTCCTACTTGCTCATCTATTCGTAATTATTCACCCATTCCAGACTTGATATATATTTAACAAAAGTACAAATATAATACTACAAGCAATAGTTTTATTTCCATATCTTATAAGCTTTATAACTCTTTACCCATGAATATAAGAAATAAGTCATATTTTATTTTCAGAAGGTTAGTGAGAAAGGCATTGATGACAAACCCACTCTACAGTGTCAATGAGTTTAGCAATATTACGTTTTAACCTCCTGTAAATGACACATTTGTACATTTTAATCTTATCTTATACCATTTTTAACACTTTTAATCTGTCTTTGTAATTTTATTGTCTGGTAATTGTATATTATGACGTGAATATGTTAGGAGAAAATCCACGAACGATTAGGGAAAACACGGAAATTCTACTTGAAGCAAGTAAAGCTATAGGGTTGGAAGTAAATCCTGAAAAGACTAAGTATATGATTATGTCTCGTGACCAGAATATTGTACGAAATGGAACTATAAAAATTGGAGATTTTTCCTTCGAAGAGGTGGAAGAATTCAAATATCTTCGAGCAACAGTAACAAATATAAATGACACTCGGGAGGAAATTAAACGCAGAATAAACATGGGAAATGCCTGTTATTATTCGGTTGAGAAGCTTTTGTCATCTAATCTGCTGTCAAAAAATCTGAAATTTCCTTGGACTCTCACTTTGAGAGAGGAACAGAGATTAAGGGTGTTAGAGAATAAGGTTCTTAGGAAACTATTTGGGGCTAAGAGGTATGAAGTTACAGGAGAATGGAGAAAGTTACACAACGCAGAGCTGCGCGCATTGTATTCTTCACCTGACATAATTAGGAACATTAAATCCAGACGTTTGAGATGGGTAGGGCATGTAGCATGTATGGGCGAATCCAGAAATGCATATAGAGTGTTAGTTGGGAGACCGGAGGGAAAAAGACCTTTGGGGAGGCCGAGACGTAGATGGGAAGATAATATTAAAATGGATTTGAGGGAGGTAGGATATGATGGTAGGGACTGGATTAATCTTGCTCAGGATAGGGATTAATGGCGGGCTTATGTGAGGGCGGCAATGGACCTCCGGGTTCCTTAAAAGCCAGTAAGTAAGTAAGTAATTGTATATTTATTTTGATTTTATTTCAATATCTATCGATATTAATATAGGCCATGTATTATATATTTGTATTTTGACGTTGTCTATGGGCTGTATATTTGCTGAATGACATTAAATTATCTGTCTAAAAAAATGTGAATTCAAATATGTGATTTCTAATAGAAAATTTCACGCTCTTAAACCACAGATTTTTTATGCTTTTTCTCCCACAATCTTACACAATCAATGCTGTCAGATTAAAAAATTGGGATCGTAACGAAAAAAATGACATATAGCAAGCAGAGATTCGTGAGAATTTTCTTTTTCGTGAAAATGTTACATTTTCATGGAATGACCTATAAGATTATTAGGACGACACCATTTTTAAATTCACAAATACCATTAATTAATTTTCAGTTTGCGCAATACCTAGATGCTAAACAGAAACAATATGAAGTTAAACTTCTATCAAGCTTAAGTAAACAAACACTTCCATACTATTAATTTATGCAGTGCTAAGAAAAGTTGTCGAACAAATGCTAAGGAAAAATCGCGAACTGAATATAATATACGGGTATTAAAGTAATATATAAATGATATAATTCTGAAAAAAAGCTTAACTTCAATTTTTATATATGATACGTGTGAAGTGGGGAGCACACAGATAGGCATGGGGTAATTTTGACTGTGCTATTGTGAAGATTATTTTATGTGCTGTGCAATTATCTTTGGACTGACACTAAAGACAGGTACGTAGGCCTACATATTGCAAGTCTCCATGATGGTCAGCACAACACACAACTACGTTCATACAACACTTTCCATAGGCTATGCTTTGCAGAATTGCCCAGTGTTATTTATATTGTAAATTTGTATATGATACACTGTTTAACATGAATACTGGAATAATCATACTCTCGCCTTTCTGTATTTATTATGCACGCAAGAAATGCATAGTTAAAATTTACAGCACTTTCCGTTTCCAGGACTGATCCATTAAAGTTACACGACTGAACAGGCGCTATGGCAGATCAGAGGAGAAACTGACAAACCGAAGTGCGAATTCAGGAAGAAAATCACTACTCAACTAGTTTTCATAACATGGACAAGAATAACTATTTTTATTAATTTGTATGTCCTGATTACGAATATGACATTGAAAAAGTGCCTACACGTCACATTTTTTCAGAAACTTATATTTTTAGTTAGCGAATCATATAAAAATGTGTTAAAACCTAGCTACTTTGAAAGAGGTTCTTTTCTTTAACATAGATGTTTTACACAATTATATATCATTTCCGTCCTTTTAAGGTACCATTTGAAACATACTTTCACGTTTGTGGGATAAATAAGTGTTACCCTTAGCGACGATTTATTGTTTTATTACCCTTATTATGCAGCTGCACGGAGGGTAGGTCACATCTGGCTATAACTGACTAAGGGAAAGGAGGAAATATGGTCGCTGTTGTATCGTTAGACAAGAAATGAACAATTTAGCGATTAGTTCTGATTGTGGAAGTGTTGTGAGCGGTACTAGTTATTCTGTAATAGTGTTAAATGGATCGCAATCGTCGTTCATGTAAAATTTTTCCAAACAATTTCTGCTATCTTTGTGGGAAATTAACTTTGAAATCACAACGTCAATCAATTACAGACAAAGTAAAAAAAGGCATAGGCCTATTACTTGTATTTTGGCTGTAAAGTGTGTGAACAAGACAAAAATTGGTCACCACACGTGTGTTGTGTAACATGTTACGTGAAGTTAACTGAGTGGTTGCGGGGGGAAAATAACAATATGTCTTTTACTGTTCCAATGATAGCCTACCAGTCATAATGGATGATTGTTACTTCTGCATTACCAAAAAGAGGGATTTTCAAGGAAAATTAAAGATAAACTTGTGTATCCTAATCTCCCACCAGCCATAAGACCCGTACCACATTCTCCTGAGCTTCCTGTCCCTATCCCTTCGCCCAGTGGGGAAGATTATGTCATTCCAGAGGAACACGAACTATCAGAATCCTCAGACTACCCTTCAACTTCCGCTGATCCCACCTACATTCCCGAACATCATAGAACACCACATCTGATACGACAGCCAGAACTTAATGACCTAGTTAGGGATTAAGATCTTTCCAAGCAACACGCTGAACTATTAGGTTTTAGATTACAAGAATGGGACTTATTAGCAAAAGATACCAAGATTTCCTTGTTCAGAAAATGAAGCGATAAACTGACAAGTTATTTTGTAATGGAAAACTCTGTTTGTGCCTGCAAAAATGTGAACAGGTTGATGGATGAATTAGATATTGAATATAATTCAGAAGAACAGACTGTTCATTGATTCATCAAAACTAAGCTTAAAAATAGTTTTATTGCACAATAGAAATACAAAAGCTTCCATCAGTGGCTCATTCAGCCACTATGAAAGGAACTTATGAAAATATGTCACTAATATTGAACGCAGTAAATTGTAATGAACTTCGCTGTGCAATTTGTGGGCATTTGAAAGTAATAGCTTTGTTGCTTGGATTACAAGGAAAGTTTATTAAGCGATGTTGTTTTTTATGTTTGTGGGGCAGTCGAGCAACAGCACAACTTTATGTGTTGAAGAACTGGCCTATCAAACAAGATTATATTCCTGGTGAGCATAATATTAAATATCCTCTGCTAGTGCAACATGAAAAAGTACTTCTTCCTCCACTGCATATAAAATTAGGGGGTAATGAAAAATTCTGTGAAAGCTCTAGATAAGAGTGGAAGCCTTTCAATACTTAAAGACTCTGTTCCCTAAAATCAATTATGCTAAATTAAAAGAAGGCATATTTGTCGGTCCACAAATTAGAAAACTTTTGAAGGACAGCATTTTTGAGAAAAGACTAACCCCAAGGAATTACCAGCATGGAAATCTTTTGCATCAAAGGATTTTTAGAAAATCATAAGGCAGAAAATTATCGCCGATTAATAGAGATGTTACTAATAAACTACAAAAAAAAATGGCCTGCAGTATGTCACTGAAGATCCACTTCTTACATTCACATTTGAACTTCTTTCCTGAGAACTTAGGGACTGTAAGTGATGAGCACGGAGAGCGATTTCACCAAGACATTGTTACAATGGAGCAACGGTATCAAGAAAGATGGTATCCAGTGATGATGAGTGATTATTGCCAGTTTTTAAAAAGGGAAGATTTCAGTTCTCATAAGAGGAAAAATGAAGGTTTTTTTTTATCTTTCTATATTTTATTACACGAAGAGTGGTTTTTATAAGTATTAATAGCAGGTCAGTTATTAATGTATCAGTTTTATCATATCTAAGCTGCCCTTGGAAATTTTTACACAAAAAATGAGAACAAAGTAATTTTTAATAGATAAAAAATTATGATATTTCAATGTATCAAGTAAGTATCTATAACACAAAAACGTGACGTGTTACAAACTTTTCATTGTCATTTTCGTATTCACCACATGCAAATTTTATTGATGTTATGAAAAAAAATTGTTCAAATTTGTTGAGTAGTGTAATTAAAGAATTCCAAAGTGAAATGGGTCTCTTGGTTGATAGAATGACACCTGAATGAGGGACCACTATTGACGATTAAATGGCAAGAAATTTTTTAAATACCACCCAAATCCCTATCATAACAAGAATAAATGAACTCATCTAGCGATTCTATGTGATTCTGCAAACATTATCTTGTGGATCTAACTCAAATGTGGATGCACTTCAACAGTTCACAACATATACTATGAATTCAACATTTTTTAATTGAAAGGAAATGTTTAATGGTAAGAAATATATTTTATATCACATAAATTTTTAATAAATTCTATTCTATTGGTAGTTAGGCCTACTAAGTTTGTCTAAATGCACCTCTATAAAAAGGTAGTTTTTGTTATTTAAATATTATCAGAATTTGTATACAAATCGAATATGCTACCTTCAAGTTTTGCATAAAGTTTCATGAAAATACATTAGGTAGGAAAGAAGTTATAAATTTTGTTTAAATTCAGTCCCTATAAAGGGTAGTTTCCCTTACACAAACGTAATCAGAGTTTGTACTCAGATCAAATAGCTACCTTTAAGTTCTGCATAAAGTTTCATGAAAATATGTTAGATAGGAAGGAAGTTGTTAATTTTGCCTAAATTCACCACCTATAAAGAGGTACCGTAGTTCCCTTTGCACAATCGTAATCAGAGTTTATACTGAAACAAATACGTTAACTTAATGTTCGGCATAAAATATCATGAAAATCTGTTGATTAGGAGAGAAGTTATTAATTATGTCCATCTAGATTAACAAAATTGCACACTGTGCGATGCGGGCTGATGTGAGGACGGCAATGTACCTCTGGATTCTCTAAAAAGCCGTTTGTAATTAATTATTACTACTATTGTTGTTATTATTATTATTATTATTATTATTATTATTATTATTATTATGATGATGATTATTATTATTATTATTATTATTATTATTATTATTATTATTATTATAGTAATAATAATTGTAATTATTAAAGTAGTATTTTATGAAGAACAAATTGATTTTAAATACACATTACCGCAGCTAATCCAAATATAATTAAGTGATAAAATATGTGTACCTTATCATATAATTAATTATACCACCTGTATATTTGAATAGCACGTTCTGGAAAGGAACTAAGTCAAAATTTTCATTTTTTTGTGATGAAATGATTAATACTTCCATGAAGTATTGATTTGCAAAGAAAGGAACTTAGTCAAACCTTCCCCTGTATCTCTAACATCAAGTTGATATTTATAGTAGGGGGACTGATACGCTCATATTTAGCATATTCATGAAAATAAGTTTCTTTGCTCTCCTAAAATGGAGAAAAGTTTGACTTAGTTCCTTTGTAAAAAGTGCTATCCTTTGCAATATTAATACATTTCTCACTTTCATTTGATTATGAATTAACGCAAAGCAAATGAGAGAACAGTACCATGTGTGGTATGGGAGTATTTCGAAGTTTCATTAGTGTTAGAATTATTACTATTACTCTTTATTGAAGTTGGTGTAAATGTAGAATTGAAACTATGTTAAGGGGAGAAGGGGTGTAATTTTCACATTTACATTGAAACTTCAATAACTTGGGACACACTTGAGCCACTGTAACGAAATTTTGCAGAGATATTCTAGACATATGTGTGCATATACTGTGTAAATATGAAGCAGATTGGAAGTGTAATTTCGATGATATTGAAATTTTCATTTTGTAATTAAAAATAATTTATCTTAAAAATATAGTAATTTTTATGCACATTTTCTCAGAAAATATCATAGAACATTGATTCAAACTTTGCACACTCCAAAAATGACTTATAAGAAGGCAATTAACGAACAGGCAAGTATTATAGAACTGTCATACCAATAAAAAAAATTTTTGCAACTTATAATAAATTTCATACTTTTTTCAATGCATAATTAGTCACTGTTATGCAATCAATAGTCCCACATATGTAATTCTTCGTCAATTTCTGTAATATATTAAGGTAAATGTGTGTGCAAAGTTTCATTCATTTTGGTTAAGTAGTTTCTGAGAAATTCGTTCATAAATGTGAAAAAAATATAGTTTTCAGAAAAACTAATTTAAAAATAATTATTACAAGAAAACCTATTTTGCACAATTTTGTGTACCTTAAAACATTCCTGGATCATAGTGGTTCTGTCCCTCCTCTGTTTCTTCTTCTCTCTTCCTCTTTTCGTTCCTCTTCTTCACTCTGTTTTCTTTTGTGATGGTCAATTCCACTGTGACGGGTGTTATTTTCAGAAAGAGATTCTTCGAAATTTAACTGGAATACAATAATTAATAAAATATTTTTACTACTTCTTTTGTATTCCAATGAATCTCTACTTTTTGCTTGTCAGACACAACTAATTATTTTTTTCCTAACCATTATTTGTCAGGTGATATAAGTGAAATAAACAATGTGACGGGTGTAACATGAAAAAGACATGCATAAATTAATGATCCAGTTTAACTGATAACTCTGTGAAGTTCACAGTTTGAATTAATTGTGTTGCCTATTTTCAGTGAGAGGAAAGTTCAAGGAATCGAGTGATATAATGGATGTAATTAAAATATTAAGCCTTGCACTTACAATTTAATTAATCTTATGTGACGGGTGTTCCTTAATAACGTGATGGGTGTTACTTGGCTGAAGAAATTTCACATTTGGTTTTTTTTTTGGTTCAAATCATATAACATACATTTTCTGTAGTTCACTACATAGACTTAAGAGTACTGGTAGCCTAATATCAATGGTAGACATATGTTTTCAAAGTGTGCAATTTTGTTTTAAGTTAACTTTCACTTAGTAAATTACAAATATGATGTTGACAGGTTCAAAATTGTATTTCTGACGCTCTAAAGTAAATTAATACAAATATTTAAAGTAAGCAAGCCCTCCCTATACCGCCCATGTTAAATTTTAAAATTTCAGGTGCACTTTATTCTGGATGTATCTGAGGTACAAACTCCAAATTTTCAGGGATTATTTAATATACATTTATCTTTAATAATACGAACTAGGTTTGATCAAATGTTATTAGTTTTTTAATTATTAATTTTTTTCTAAATGTTTAATTTTGTGTTTAAAATTTGTAATTCAAAATTTGAAAACTCAGGTACTAAGTAATATTGTTTCCTTTCATATTATTATTAGTTATTGTATTCCTAATGTCCAGTCCAAATTTCATGCATTTATCTTTAATGGTGTTGATGTAACGTGCACCAACGTTACAAAAAATGTACAATTGAGGAAAATGGAGTTAAAGTTTTGGCAAATATTCTCATACTTAAGTGCACTGCTAGGACATTCCAGCACCATAATCTGGATCTTCTGTGTCCTCATGGCTTCTCTTCTTATTCCTCTTCAATTTTCTTCCTTTTTTTGCCATTTCCTCCATTACCATTTCTGCTTTTTTGATGCGAAGAGAGTCTAATTCCTTCAAGATGTTATGGTATTGAAGCCTGGTTCAATCCCCAACTTTTGTAAGACTTCCACTCTTCCAATATTTCCATCATTGGATGATATGATGGCATCTCTTAGTCCTAAACTAAGTGTATTGACACTACCAAAGACTGTTTTGGGGATCCTGCATCACAGAACACGGTTAAATGCTTTGTTTGTATTTTGAAACTTACTATGCAAACATTTTTTTAGTAATTCTGGATGGTACAAGTCTCATATTGGTTTTATGGCAAGCATAACAGATTCTGGTAAACCATGGTGTTTATAATGAGGTACCTTTCTATTATATTTGCACCACGAATTGTCACCTTTAGGACACAGGTCATGTTGGGGATGATCGTCAGTGGAAAGTTCGTGAAAATATGTAGCCCATACTGCACTCCTCATATCCTACAGACTATGCAAATTATTTCTTAGGGCTTGATCATAGTAATTTTGTAATTTATCTATCATCCCATCTGTAATCTCTTTGATCCCCCAACACCTTTGCCATCTGAAAGTTTCTTCCCCACTAAATCTTTCTTGAGTTTGCGAAGCCTAGAACCCATGCGCTTTTGTACATGTCCACAGTACAATCGTCCCTAATTATATGGTTTACTTTCCACAACTTTTACAAAACCATTACTGTCTCCATCACCTAAGTACTGTTTTTATTTTACACCATGAGTCTGGTTGGAACATTGATAAATACATACAGCTCCCTTTGCTTCCATACCACCACTGCTTCCATCAAAATTCTTTACACAATCTTCACAACTTTTTGCATGTATCACAATATTTTGATAGCAATTCTGAATCTAAAACTTTGCCTGTATCAACTGAAGTAGCTATCACAACTCATGGTTTGACAAGTGGCGTCTCTTATACCATGTCCCATCTATTGCAACTGGAATCTTATCATCACTGTCATTGCATTGCACTGCTTCCTTACATGCTTCTAACATACGGTACTATCTTTGAGACACTATCAGCTGATTCTTGAATATGTCCAATCACCTTATGAAATTTTGAATGGGGCTTAGACATTCATCATGACACACAATCTACCAGCATAATCTTTTCCAATACAGCGTAGCCCATATATGAATCTTATATTCACTTCATATCCACTAGCGGTAACTTTTGATGTTTGAAAAGTGCCTTCCTTTCTGCACACTGCACACACTATTACTAATGATCTGGCAAGTTCTTTTCGTTTCTTTATGTCTTCTTGAATTGACAGAGAGTCACATTCACAGTATTTACATTTTGTTTGTTGAGATAATGCTTTTGACATCAGTTCCAAATCCACTAGTACATAACCAGATTTCAACATGTTATTTTCACAATATTAGACTGTTGCATTTCACACATCTCATCAAATAGTTCTATGGAAGATGAAAGTTTCTTCTTCGATGAACTAGGAGGTGTAACACACTTACTGGCACTGGTAGTTGTTACATTTGCTTCACATGGTGTTCGGTCAAACCTCTTCTGCACTAAATACATTACTAACTTTTCCATTACTTATTAAATCACTAGTAACTTCCTTCTTTCTTGTATAAGTGTTCCCAGTAAACGTTCTCTTTCCAAACTTCTTATTTCTTCCCATTTTTTACCTTCACAAATACAAACTAACAAATATTTACGTTTATCTCGCTTCCTGTTTCCTTGGAAACCAAACCATAGATGACCATGAAAAAAGAGAAAGTTGATAGAGGCATCAACAGAAAATATGAAATTTCTCGCAAAAAACAAGAGTTAGTTCATAAAAATATCTTCAAAGGTTTAGGAAATATATAAAAAAAACATTAATGTCTGCAAAAGGGGGCGTGATCAGAAAAGACATGCAATCAATTATATGCTCATTAAACATCCAATTTTGGTCCGAATCGATTATAAACCGCATATTCGCATTCAGAACACTTGAAACACCAATAAACACAGAAATCCAAAAATCCATATTTTGAACCATAAACGAAGGCTTGCTTACCTTAATAGTAACAATAAAAAATATAGCCATAAAATCAAAATAGTGTGGCTAGAAAAACAGATTAGCTTTTGATATTAAACTGTTGTTCCTAACATAAATTTACTTTTTAGTATATAGCCTATGCTCACTTCAACAAATGCTAAATATAAATTTATATTTCTCACAATGGAATTTAATAAATTTTACTAAAACTGTAATTACAAAACAAAATGCAAAAACTTAAGCAGCATCATAATCAGAGCTGTCTCAATTTTTACTATTTGGACAGCTTTTCCTAATGACTGGAATTTCGTACACAGGTGAATCACTGAAAACACTACTGTTTATTAATGCAGCTTTTCTTGCCCTTTAGTTTCAAACTTTCAGTTTTGTTTTCTTACTGTGAGCAGTAAGTTCTTTTCTTGATAGCTTCTTTGTTCTCCTAAGCTTTTCCCTCTCTCTCTCCTTCTGCAAATAGTCTTCATATCTGTGTTGTTTGGGTAAGGAGAGATGTCATAAAATGAGCTTGGTGATAAATGAAAATTAAACTTGGAACTCTTACTGAAAATAATTTTCTACACAAAACACATCAACTGCAAGTATTCTTTTATTTTTGCACACTCACTTGTATAATTTAACTTGTGTGTTCATCTGGGGAACAAAATTCCATCTGCACAAAAAATTACTTATCCCCCTTTACTCGAACACCACAGAATTTTATCTTTATTTAATTTTCTTCCCCTACGGCATTCAGGTTGCCTCTCAGCTGCTGATTTCCCCATTCTGCAATTAAATATAGCCTATATGGTATCCAGCTATCTCAAAACGTTAAAATAAATAATTGCATGGTTAACATGCAGCTTTGTTTATCCTAAAAATGCAGCAGCTTAATCTACATTTATTTTTAGGTTATGCTAGTGGTTAATATCTTCAGTAATTCATTCCTTGTTAAGTAAGCAAGAAATAATGTTACAGAATAGAAAAGTACTATGATTAACTAAAATAGAACATAAGTACATTTACCTTTGTAACCTTTCATTTTTATGTAAATCAGAACTTTCGACCAAACATTCAGCTTAATGTAAATTTGGTGGGAAATCTTTCAGACAAGTAAGCTTTTGGAGGAAACAGGTATTGACAACTGTTGATAACTTAAACTTCAGATTTACCAGCATTTGAAACCTATTTAATAATGTGTTGTGGGAATTATCTGCAATAAATCAAAATAAAGAATTTCTGTGTTCTCCATGCTCTAATTTTGTAACACCCATCACATTAAAACACTTGTTATTTTCAGTTTTAAAAAAATTAAAAAAATACTGTACTTTTGGCATCATATTTCGACTTAGCTATCAAAAATTGGTGCTTTCAGGACAAAAACTGAAAGTAAGAGAGCAACTTTAAGCATATTCTGTGACAGGTGTTACATAAAAACACATTTTTAAAATAGCAAATTTTTAAACTCACTGACATTCATAAAAGTAAATTGATACTGATTTTAAAGTCTTCTCTTTCTGTTAATAGAATTACAACAGAGAACAGCCTTGTTTATTAATTTTAAGTTATGGTTTGGAAACAAACTGCCAAAGTAAATTTGACAGATCAAAAGAACACACTAAAAATATTCACTTCGGATGTATGTAAAACAAAGATGAATTAAATAAATTGAACTTTTCTGTTAATTTATAAAAATATGAACTTTCCTGAAGAAAATGATATAAAGAACATATACTGAACATGAAATTTAATTTTAACTTCAATGTCCAACCTATCGTGGAACTGACCTGATATTACTTGCTTCGACCTCCGCTTTCTGGACACGTTGCTTGTCAATCTTCAACAATGCTGTCCTCATGTTCCACCCACATCCAATGTCGATATTTTCCAATACATTAACTCTGCTTATTGCCCCTTCATTGAATGAGAGCACAGCATCCCTTACTCCAATCTTCAAGGTATCTAACCCCACAAAAACTGTTTTAGGCACACGGGTCCAAATTAAATTATTAAAACTCTCATTTGCATTCTGTGTGCGCCCATGCAAACACTTCTTCAGTAAATTTTCATCACTCAACTCTCTAAAAATCGGTTTCATCAGGTTCATTACAGTTTCTGGTAGAGAGTGCTTATATTCATAAACCTCACCAGACGCTTCGGCTCTTCGATATCTGCACCATGAATCAGCACCCGCTGGACACAGACCATGTTGTGGTGTTTCATCGGTGGAGAGCTTGTGAAAGTAAGTGGCCCACACTGCTTTCCTCATGGATCTAAGGTCATGACAATTATTACGGATTGCCAGTCCATAATATCGCTGGATATTATCAATTTCAGTGCCTGTCAGTCGACCTTTCCCTGACAGTGCCTTGCCATCTGAGAGCTTCTTTCCTTTCCATTCATTCACAAGCCTCCGTAGTCTTGCTCCCATTCTCTTTTGTATATGCCCTATGCATTCTGCCTTCTCTATTTTTATGTCACCATAGGGCTTGGCTTCATTCACAGCAAGGTGAGCCTTGGAGTCACCATCCCCTAAGAATCCAACATATCGTGCACTACGTGCATGTTCAGATCTCCAAAATATATCTACTGCTCCCTTAGCTTCCAGCCCTCCACTAGGGCCAGCATAGTTAGCATAGCATATGTGGGCACCTACTTTCAATTTACACTTGGAGCAATATTTGGTGAGGCATTCGACATCTATCACTTTACCTGTGGCTACTGATGTGGCTGTCACTACACTGCTAAGTGATGTATGTCCTCTTCGTTGCCAGGGACCATCAACAGCAACAGCAATGTCTGTGGAACCATTAATTTCCACAGTTTCTTTAGCAGCATTCATCATCGATGCTATACTAATTTCTTTTATAGCCCTGTTGAGCATGCTGCTATAATTTTGAAAAATTGCAGGTGGAGGTGGTAGGTCTAAGACTGCACAGAGTGTTTTAGCAGCTTCTAGTCCCTTTCCTATGCACCTCATACCATACACCAGCAGTTCCCAAAGTGTGCTCCGCGGAGCCCCAAGGGCTCCGTCTGCGGCAGTTATGAAGATGACAAAAATTTCTACTTTCATCTAGTCTCTAGCGAGAAAAATGCAAACTACTTCCAACAAGCGAAAATACTTTCTCAGAAAAATAGTTTGCATTTTCTTTCTAGATGAAAGCACCAATAATAGATCTACTAGTTACTGGAAGTATCTCGATGTTTCTTGCTTGCCAAGTACTCGATGATTCTCGAAATTTATTTTATGTTTTAAATACCAAGCAGGCAATGTTTGTTAATTGTGATACGTGGAATCTACAATCTATTGACTGTTATCTTGCCTCAAAAAAATATATATACCTGCACGTTAATATGATTGCAGAAGTATTAGCTAAACTTTCGTTGAAATGGAAATATGGCTTAAGACGGGCTCCGTAATACCCGAGAGTCATCAGCTATCAACCAGTCCTCAGTTAAAGGAAAATAACAACAGGTGTAACCTTACTTTAAAAAAGATAATGCGAATTCCTTGAGATTGAGTTCGGAATATGCTGAACATGATCCTGCTTCAGAATCTACGATGTCTAGTGTAAAGGTAGTGAAAGGAATTAAAAAACGAAAATATTGTGATTCAAATTTGGACATGGGATTCCCTGAGTTTGCTGATGGACATTTACAGTGTGAGATATGTAACAAAGTTTTGTCCAATAGTTCTATGTTCCCTGCCAAGCTTAGAGATGGCATTTCGAAACTCAGACTAGGTACATTAAAACAAAAACTGACGAACTCCATGCAGTTCAGACAATATTTTTATCTCATGTAAAAAATAAATAACGAGAAAGCACTGGAAGCATCGTACTTGATTAGTCATGACCTGGTTCTTGCTGGTAAACCTCACTCTTGCTGAAACCACTATTAGTGAAGGTAGTGAAGTGCATGGTGGGCGAAAAACTGCAAACTTGATCTCCAGTGTGCCCTTATCAAATAACACTGTGCGTAATCGAATACAGAATCTATCAAAAGATGTTAAAAATATAATAATTTCCTGTATCAGTCAAATGAAATTTTCGCTACAACTTGACGAATCCACAGACGTCACCGGATTAGCTGTGTTAATGACGTTTGTGAGGTACGAATTTTCAGGTCCTTTCATGAAGATATTTTGTTCTGCAAGGCACTGCCATCTTCTACATGCGGTACTGAAATTTCATTGAAAACCTTGCGACAATTGCATTGATGTGTGCACAGATGGCACTAAGGCCATGGTAGGTCCTGTTTCTGGTGCTGTTAAGGATCAAGAAAGTTAAAAAAAAAAAACTGTACAAGTAGTCATTGTGCACTACACCAACACGCTCTCGCAACGAAAAAAATGCCAGCGTTATTAAAGCAAGTACTACATAACGTCGTCAAAATTATTAACTTTGTTAAGGCACGACCTTTGCAGTGTAGGCTACTCAGTATTCTGTGCGAAGATATGGGAAGTATAGGCCTACACAAGTTATTGTTATTACACATAGAAGTGCGATGGTTGTCGTGTGATGTGTTGTCTCGTTTACTTGAACTTTGAACGGTTGAATGACCAAAACAGTTTGCTAGCAGATTATTTGAATGATCAGGAATGCTTGTGCAAATTATGTTACTTGGTAGACATTTTTTTCAAAATTAACTAATTCAACACATTCATACAAGGTAAACGGAAGACTATATTCGATGCTAATGACAAAATTGCCACGCTGAAGAAAAAGATAGCGTTCTACATAGAAAGCGTCAAGAATAATTTTATTGATTTCTAACTTTATAGAAGAAAATAACAGAACAATGTATGACTCATTCATACCAATAATAAAAGAACACCTTGACAATTTCCTTCAAAATATGAATTCATACTTGCCAAGGGACACTCAGGAATCGATTCGAAAGAAATACGAGTAGATTGTAGATCCATTTCCAGTGAAGTCAAAACGAATCCAGTGGGCGTGGCAGACCATTTTTAAATGTCAAACTAAGGGCGTAACTAACGTCAGAATCATATATAACTACTTATATATTTTTTTATTCGCAATTAAATGTAGAATTTTTTAAACCAATAATAAAAAATAGTCATTTTTGGCGATTTCGGTCTTAAATCTCCCCTTAATAGTGCACATACATACATTGTCAATACAGAGCTTCTGAAAGTGAGCAATTCGGTGAATCGTAAATTATATTTAAATAATATTTTAAATTTGGAGAATAGCCTACTGATAAATGTATATAAAGTCACGAAAATATTAATCAATAAAAACAAAAAATCATCAATAATAATCATTATAATATAATCATAACATTGCAAAATAAATATTAATAATCATATTTAATTATTGTATGTGTATGTATTTATTCACACTGCCATGGGTATATACCCAGTGGCAGTGGTAACTAATTACACTCAATAATGACAATAATAGACTTATTAATTAAAAATACAGGTAATAATAATACCAATAATTAATACTAACAATAATTTATAATAATAATAATAATAATAATAATAATAATAATAATAATAATAATAATAATAATAATAATAATAATAATAGGGAATATCCTATATTAAATGAAGCACGATCACTTAAAATAACATTTAAAATAAATCTAATTTGTATCTTAAACCTAAGTTCGAACTAAAACCCACGAGTATATGTTCATATTTGCACAAGTACATTTCCACATTACACTCATTTTGCTGTCAACTCACTCACTGCACTAGAACTACGACACATTTCACTGATTCTATCCTGATTTCACTAACACTTCAAAAACATTTCACTGTTCAAATACTTTGCACTGCCACTATAAACTATAAAGCTTTACTGACAGGAACACGTTTCACTTACACAACACACTTCACTGACACAACATAATTCTTCACTGATACAACACTTCAAAAACAAAATATCATTTACACCCTTTACATAAAAAAGGTATAAAGGTATCCCCGTAACATGCCATGAAGGCACTTGGGGAGGGGGGGGGCATGGAGGTAGAGCCCCATGCTTTCCATGACCTCGGCACTAGAATGAGGTGGTGTGGTCAGTACCACGCTCTGAACGCCTTTTACCCCCGGGAAAGACCCGGTATTCAATTTTATAGGAGGCTGAGTGAACCTCGGGGCCGTTCTGAAAGTTTGGCAACGAGAAAAAAATCCTGTCACCACCTGGGATCGAACCCCGGACTTTTCAGTCCATAGCCAGCTGCCAACTGAGCTACCCTTTACATACTATGTATAATTACCGTCTATTAGTAAAGTCCTTAAGCCTATTTTTAAGCACTTTTTTGGTTGTTGGTAAAGCCTTTAGTAAGTCAGCAGGTAAAGCATTCCAGTCCCTGATAGTACGATTGAGAAAAGAAAACTTTCCAGTGTCCGTCCTCTGTCTTCTTTCCCTCAATTTTTTTGAGTGGTCGTTCCTTGAAGAGTAATTTGGCGGTTGCAACCTATTTTTTATTTCTCTCCAGGCAGGCTCACCTCTGTATAAGCGGGATACAAGCAGTACACATGGAATATGGAATACAAAAGAAATCATAGTAGTGCAGGAAGAAAAAGAGAAACACAAGAAAAAGGGGAATACAAGCAGAAAAAACGAGGTGAACCTGATAAATACCAGGAGAATATAGGGTGAACAATCGGCATACAATGAAAACAAGCGGCATACAAGGGTAAAAAAGCTAACACAACTCCACAAGGGAACGACCGGAATGCTAGGAGAGAAACTGAGATACAAGTGCATGGAGAGTGCAAAGATAATAAGGAGAATGAAAAAAAAAAAAAAAAAAAAAAAAGTGGAATATAAAGATAACTAGTATGCGAATACAAGTCGAATGTAGGGCATACCAGAAGAATAGAGCAATTCAAGGAGATTGTGTGGTGTACAAGGAGAACAAGTTGAAATTTAAACGAAGAAAGGAATACAAGGAGAAGAAGGTGAATGCATACAGAAAAATGGAATACATAGATTAAAGGGAAATACGTGGAAAACAGGAGGAATATCTGGTTAACGAAGGTAATAAAAGAACAAACAAGGGAAATACAAGGAGAACAATTGAAGTACACCCCCGAACAATGCTGTATAGCACATTTTTTTAAGAATTTGAGTTTTTAATGGAACATCGATGTATAGCACACCCTACACATGGAAAACACACTGGAATGTCGAATATCAATCCCCAAGTGGCAGTAATAGTCAGACATTTGAACCACTTCAGTGGAACAATGATGTATAGCAAACAAGATGGTGGACGCAGGCAGTATGCATGTTTCACCAAGCGATCTAAAAGTCTCAATATGTCGAGAAAACGCAAAATTAACATGTCTGAGTGGAATGATATCAAACGGAAGAAGCTACGGGACTCTGGAAAGCCATACAATAGCCGGAAAGGCAAAGAGGTGCCTGGAAAAACCCTTCCAAATAAGGTGAGTGGAACAACGCTGTAGTGTTATTCCTACTGCAGTACACAAAATTTCCGATTGCCTGATTGCTATTTATGATATTCATGTTCCTATAAATTTATGTGCTATTTTTAAGTTATTTTTAACTATTATGACTGATATTAAACGTACTATGAAGGATGGATCATAATATTTTAATACTTGTATAATGGATCAGCAGTGTGTAAGCTATGTAGAAATGATCTGACCCTATTTTATTAATAGTGATTTTAAAGTTAATTATTTGGAATTTTAATAGAATATCATATTATTTTATTCTCACCCTAGGGTTTGTGGCCCAGAAAATTTCAGAAAAGAAGGGTGTTATATTATGACACTGGAAATAAAAGTTGCATTATATGAGGAATATCACAGACTTACTTCTAATGAAGAGTCAATAGCTTTTGTAAAATATATTATGTCAGAACCAGCAAGACGGAAAAAGAGAAAAAGTGATGCAAATTCTCGAAAATTGGCGTCATTCTGAGAAAAGGAAGAGCCAATCAGTCTATAGAGTTCGTCCCTCCTCTAAATCTTCTCACTCTTTACAATGGAGTACTTCCAATAACAAAGGAAAAGAAGGAAGACCTGAAGAACATGTGTCAGTATCTGAAGCAAGCATACAGGAAATTCTATATGTTATTGCCCTCAATGTGACGTGATCAGTTTGTGTTGTTGTTGTTTTCTAATGCCAGGTGTTTGACAATAAAGTCATTTAACCTCCTGCATTCCAATATTTTTCAAAGATATTATCATGACCAGCCAATGAAGCACAGATTTTGAGGTGTTCCGAATCCATTTCTTGGTTTGAGTTGCACAATGGGCAGTTAGGGGACTGATATATTCCAATTCTATGCAGGTGTTTAGCCAAACAATCATGGCCTGTTGCCAATCTAAATGCAGCTACAGACGATTTTCGTGGTAAATCGGGATCAGTTTGTGAAAATGGAAAAAAGAAGTGTGTTCTGTTTGAAATATCTTAATTTTATAAAACTGCAAATTATATTAGTTTTGAAGTTTGTAAAATTTCATTTGGAGTAAGGAGTGTGTGCTGCCACAAGTAATATTACGGTATTTACATGCTATAGAACTTAAGTGTTATATACATTATGTTATTTTTGTACCTTTTCTTTGTTTTTAATATTTATAAGATCACAAATCCATGCCTTAATAGAAAGTGTTCATCAATAGAAAACATACAGCATTGTTCCACTAAATAATATACATCGTTGTTCCACTGATATTCCTTATAAAACTACTTCAATTTTAAAACATTCAGTAGTAGACAGCTGATCAGGAGTTCATATGTATTGTGATGTTGTAATGTGCCTGTTTCCTTGATATACGGATTAAATTATTGTTTATTTTTATGATAATATTGTTTTATGTCTCTACTGTAAAAAAATTGAAAATGTTCTATACAGAGATGAATACAAACAGAAAAAGGGGAATACAAAGACAATGGGATGTACAAAGAGAACAAGGGGAATTCAAGGACTACATAGGTCTTTGAAAGAGAAAAGGGGAATGGAGAAAGGGAAATATGAGAAAAATGGAATACGTGGAGAATAAGGGAATATAAAGAGAAGAGAGGGAATGCAAGAAGAACAAGAGAAGTGCAAGGAAAGAAAGGGGAAAACAAAGAGAGCAAGGAAAAGACTAGAAAAACGATAAAAAATGCAAGGCGGACAAGGCAAATATCAGGACAACAAGTGGAATGCAAGAAGAACAAATGGAAGAGAAGTAAAAAAACAGAACAAGGATAATACAACCAGAACAAAGCGAAGACGGGGAGGAAAGTTGAAGACATGCAGAAAAAAAATACAATGAGGAAAAGAACACGCAATGACAAGAGGATGCAAGGAGAATGAGATTAATAAAAGCAGAACAAAGGACATCAGAGGGAGAAAAGTGAAAACAAGGGGATACAAGCAGAACAAGGGGAATACAAGGCGAATAAGACGAATGCAAAGAGAACAGTTAGAATAATAGGATTGCAAGAGGAATACAATATTAACAATGGGAATAAAATGATAGCAAGGGGAAATGCAAGGAGAATTAAGGCAAGACAAGGAAAATATGACAGATGCATGAAGAACAGGATGAATATAATGGGAACTAAGTTATAATATAGGCTATAGTAAAATATATGAAATGCAAGTAGAACAAGGGGATTAAAAAGTGAACAATGAAATTATAATTAAAACGAGGTGAAGCCGATGAGAAAAGAGGAAGATGACAGAAAGGGAAAGATGAGAAGGAATAGGAGAATGAAGGAAATATAGTGAATGTGAAGAGGAATAGAAGGGTAACCAGGGGAATCCAATGAGATCAAGTTTAAGTCAAGGATGACAAAGGGAATACAAGAAGTGTAAAGAGGGCCCTTCCATTGGCCAAATTGGGGATCAATCGTTATTATTTTTGGCAACATGGCATTTTCTTTTTAACTATAGGAATTGAGGAGTTGAATCGAAAATGGACATAACCCAGAAATTGAAGTTTTGAGGAAAAAGTCTTGAAATTGTTTGAGTACCTGTATAAATAACACATTTTTAGTCATAGTAAATAACGGAGATTCACGCTATTATTCAATATTTCATTAACTGAAAAACATTTTAATTGACATAAATATATATACAGTAAAAAAGAAATAGTCGTTATAAAAGAACGTTGCAATTGCCCTTATCCCATTCAATGACCTTTCTTCCATTCAATTACCCTATGCATGGAAAAACAACAGAATAAATTTCCTTCTGTGATTTCTTGTTGAGGATTAAATAAACAGGATTACACAAGGAATATGAACACACGATTTATACTGTTTTAAGGACAACACTGTGCTTCAGCATATTTTAAAATTCGTGAGAAATGATTACAAGTAAAATGCTTTCTGTTTTGTAAACACAACCATATTTTCAGAATAATATTAAAGATTCCACTTGAAATGGTAAAGTTATTGTGTAAAAAAAGAAAACATGAGGAAATTCTTTAAGAAGAAAGGTGCTAGATACAACAAAAGTCAAGTAAATTGATGAAACTTAACAAAGACTAGTTTAAAGCAACCTAAGTCTTCTGTTCTTCTGACAGGAATATGTACAGACTCTTTACATCATTTTCCTTCCTCGATTTTAGAGTTTGGTGGGACTACTGGAACATCTAAATCTGTTATGGGGTTAGGTACAGCTTACAGCAGTAAAATTTTTGGAAATATTCAACATTATTTTCCTCCATTACTGTATCTTGTGCAATAACGAAAATTGGTATGTGTAAACTGATGATATCTGTTTGCTCTCCCATAGTTTTGGTGATATGCAGAATAAAGTTAATACTTTATTAGAAGTAATAAAAGGGGCTCATATGAAAATAAACGTAAAGAAAACTAAAGAAATGAGATTAAATAGTAAAAAGACAGATAAAGTTATAATAAAATAATAATAATAACATTGATACTGTTCAAGAATTTAAATATTTGGATAGTATAATTGACAAGGATGGTGGAACCTTTGAGGAGTAAGGAACCGAATAAAAAATGCAAATAGTGCATTTGTCCAGTTGTATCCAATATGGAAATCTTATATTATATATCTAGATATACAAAAATTAAAATCTTCAACAGTAATGTGAAATCAGTCTTATTATATGGCTGTGAGACATGGAAAACAAGTAAAATTATACAAAATAAACTGCAAACATTTGTTAATAGATGTTTACGAAGAATTTTAAAAATTAGATGGCCAGATATAATCACAAACTCAGAACTATGAAAGATAACAAATCAGAAAGAAATAACAATAGAAATCAAAAGACGAAAGTGGATCTGGACAGGGTACACAATCAGCAAAGAAGATGGAGCAGTAGAAAGAATGGCTTTGGATTAGAACCCCCAGGGTAGTAGAACAAGAGGAAGGCCAAAAAATACATCGAAGAGAACAGTTTTTGAGGAAATTGCTAGGGAGGGGAAAACATGGAGCGAAGTGAAGAAGTTAGCTACAAATAGGGTCCGATGGAGGCACTTTGTGAATGCCCTATGCTCCTCATGAGGAGATAGAGGAGTTTGATTGATTGATTGGTATGTGTAAAACACTGTCCTCCTATATGAAAAAATATTTTTACAATTAAAAAAAATACTTATATTTTTCTTTTTTCAAAAGTAAAAATGGTGGCAGTTCTCTGTGCAATGATGAAGTGTTTCCCTCATAACTCATAAACTTGTTAACTTTTTCATATTCTCTCTCTTTTATTTTAGTGCTGAAACAATTATTTACAATATCATGCTCTTTCAACTACATACCTTAATAAATAATATATATTTTTTTTATTTTGTGTTAGAAGAAAATACTGTTATTTGACCATTTTTAAATGAATTTTATTTTTTATCAGACAATCTATCAAAGGTAGAGGAATGATCTCACATTTTGTAGATATGTCATGTATAAATACGCAAAAAAAAATGTTATCACAGAATGTTGGTTAGTTTTTTAGTTATGTGGGAAATACTTCATCACTGCACAGTGAACTGAATTTTGAAAAAAAAAAAAAAAAAAGTAAATATATATATTTTTTTTAAATCGTAAAAATATTTTTTTCATATAGCAGAAGGACAGTGTTTTAAACATACCAATTTTCAATATTGTACAAGATACAGTAATGGAGGAAAAAAACGTTGAATGTTTCCAAAATGTTACTGCTGTAAGCTGTACCTAAACCCTTAAATGCTGTGTTCTCTTGCGCCGAAAAAAATATGGACAGTAACAACCAAGAAAATTCTCTGAAGTAGACACAGTGTCAATAGAAGAATTTTTCAGTTTTGTATATGACTGAATTTTGAAATCCTGATCTTTCTTGCGTGTTTCTTATTCTTGAAAAGAGTTGTCAAAGTTTGGCTCCAGTCAAATATGTTCTCATTTCCTTCAATCAGCCTACAGGTTAGAAGAATCTGAGCATATTCCACAGCTGTGTAAATATTTTCTTTCCTCTTGACTATCGTGCTATACAAACCGAAGTCCTAATCACGCTGGTTGTAAGAGTGACCACGAACTATAAAAATATGAGTAACTTTAAACGTTCATCTTCGTTGGCAACCATGAACAGAAACGTACCATTGTGAGGTTCTTATTTTGACTGAATCTGTAAAGTTCGTGTATTGCAAACATAGTCATACTGTGTTAGGATCCTTTTTCAACTTTGTCTCTAGGAAGTAGTAAAAGAAGCTGGAGTCATCATTGTGACAGTGGATATTGAAGATGTAAAACCACAGTAGTCTGTTATAAAACTGAGAGGTAACATTCAATCTGGGACGTGCTAAATTCTGGACATAGTCAAACTCTAACACAAACATTTGTTCGCGGTAATCTGTCCTCTTGCAAAAGCTGAAATAGGATCTGTACCCTTTTTTTTTTTAGAGTTGTGCCCATTTCTGGCCTGTAGTAAGAGCTAATAAGATTGGTTCATACCTCATTTATAGAGGAAATCCTCTCTTCTCTAATGACCAACAATTCAACAAAAATACTCTTATTAACAACTCTAATAAGAGGTATATTAATTTCAATTTCATCTAATTCATGATTAGGGGCATGAATAGGATTAGAAATTAATTTATTATCATTTATTCCTCAACAACACCTTTATATTGAGATTGAGATTTTCGAAGTATAATTTTTTAGATTTTCCTTTCTTGGTATGATAGTTGAATCCAGAATTTATTTTTTGTTTTCTCGTTGCTTTGTTTGTTACTAGTCACTTTCACATTTGCTTGAACCGAAAGATGCATCATCACTGAACACATAAAAATCACTGGGTATTTTAAAAAATGAGTAACATTAAAACAATAATAAATTTATTTCTCCCTTAAGTCCCAAGTATGTACGTAGGAATTAGAAAACACAACCTTCCAACCATCACCTAATAACCAACATTAGACTGTGAAAACAGCTAAACACTTATACTGCGCCATAGACCACTAGAAAAGAGATATCAAATCGAAACTTTGCAGGGTAACCAAAAACACACTAGAGAATCTAATAATGCATTAAACGGAAAAAGGGCAAAACATGGATTACACCCGTTTTCGATTCAACTCCTCAATTACAGTATGTCACTTTTTAACACTATTAATTTCGTTTTTAATGTAATAAGTAGAGATGGAATAATTTTTTCTTAAACAAGGTACTGGTGAATAACAGTCTTAGAGGATCTTCTTAAGTGAACAGTTTGGTAGCTAGCAAGTGAAGTTACGTTTCTAACATGCAGTGTAGTTTTATTAAGACAGAATAAGCATCATCACGTATTTTAAATTGAATTTCATGGTTGTCCAGCTACCTTGTTTAGGAAGGAATTGTAGTCATCACTACACAGACTTAAAATTTATTACTCCTGATGCTTCAAACAACAACAAAATCTGTAAAATAGGTTGAAGAAGATATTACCCTTCTTCTTTTTGAACTTGAAGCACACGTGTTACAATCTTGTCAAATTTTTAGCAATGTGAAATAGTCTTTGAAAATATATATATATATATATATATATATATATATATATATATATATATATATATATATATACACACACACACACACACACACACACACATACATTTCCCCTCCTCCCAGTATAGATCAATCTAAATTTCTTGTAAAGTATTGAATTGGAAGAAAAATTTGGATGTGAAATAGTCTTTGAAAATATATATATATATATATATATATATACACACACACACATACATTTCCCCTCCTCCCAGTATAGATCAATCTAAATTTCTTGTAAAGTATTGAATTGGAAGAAAAATTTGGTCGTGTACAAGCACCTTAAATCTTTTTATCTATTATTTTAAATCATGAGTTTAAATACAGAAATGGCTCATTTTTCCTGTTTCAGTGAACTTCATTTTCATCTGAATTTACTTAAAAATGGGAGAGTACTGGTATTTCAGTTTGACGATTCGAAATTTTGAAATATGAATATAAACAATTTGCCTTATATTCTTGGTTGTGAAACTTGAACTCTCACTTTGAATGAGAAACAGAAGTTAAGGGTGTTTGAGAATAAGGTGCCTAGGAAAATATTTGGAGCTAAGAGTTATGAATTTACAGGAGTATTGAGAAAGTTACACAACGCAGAACTGCAAGCATTATATTCTTCACCTGGTATAATGAAGAACATTAAATCCGGACATTTGAGATAGGCAGGGCACGTAGCATGTATGGGCGAATCCAGAAATGCATATAGAGTGTTAATTGGGAGGCCGAAGGGGAAAAGACCTTTAGGGAGGCCGAGACGTAGATGGGAGGATAATATTAAAATGGATTTGAGGGAGGTGAGATATGAATGATAGAGACTGGATTAGTCTTGCACAGGATAGGGACCGTCGTGACGGCAGGCTTATCTGAGGGTGGCAATGAACCTGCGGGTTGCTTAAAATCGAGTTGTAAGTAAGTAAAATGTGTCTCAGTGAAATGCACGGCAGGGTCTGTATAGGCCAATTTCTGCCTGAGGCTTTTTCAAGTCACTTCAGGCTAAAACAAAGAGATGCACTGTCACCTTCTCTTTTTAACTTAGCTCTAGAATATGCCATTAGGAAAGTCTAGGAAAACATAGGGGGTTCAGAATTGAACGGATTACATCCGCTTCTTGTTTATGCGAATGACGTGAATATGTTAAGATAAAATCCACGAATTGTTAGGGAAAACACGGGAATTTTACTTGAACCAAGTAATAAGATATGTTTGGAAGTAAATCCCGTAAAGGTAAGTATATGATTATGTCGCGTGACCAGAGCCTAGCACAGAATGGAAATATAACAATTATAAATTGATCCTTTGAGAAGGTGGACAATTTCAAATATCTTCGAGCAACAATAACAAAAGTTGAGAAGAAATTAAACGCAGAATAAATAACGGAAATGCCTGGTATTATTTGGTTGAGAACCTTTTGTCGTCAAGTCTGCTTTAAAAATACTGAAAGTTAGATTTCATAAAGCAGCTATATTACCAGTTGTTCAATATGGTTGTGAAAATCGGCCTCTCATATTGAGAAAGGAACAGAGGATTAAGTCTGTTAAGTGCTCAGTAAAATATTTGGGGCTAAGGGGGATGAAGTTCAGGAAAATGGAGAAAGTTACACAATGCAGAACTACACGCATTGCATTCTTCACCTAACATAATTGGAACATCAAATCCAGACGTTTAAGATAGGCAGGGCATGTAGCATGTAGGCCTACGGGTGAGTCCAGAAATACATATAGAGTGTTAGAATGAAGACCTGAGGGGAAAAACGCCTTTGGGGAGGCCGAGACGTAGATGGGAGGATAATATTAAAATGGATTTGAGGGAGGTGGATATGATGGTAGGGACTGGATTAATCTTGCTTAGGATAGTGATCGATGCACAGTATGCAATTTTCTTAATCTGGCTGGATAAAATTAATTTTTCCACTTGCTGATTTCACTATAGCCTATGAGCCGTTCAGAGCAGAAGTGGTGTAAGTCAAAATTGGGTAATGAGGTTTAAAGTAAAAATTCTGTAAAATACAGTGCAAAGTAGCAATTAATATGTTCCTCGTGCCATCCACTGACTATCAATAGTTTAAATACATTGAAAATTAATTGCTACTTTGCGCTATATTTTACAGAATGTTTACTTTAACCCTCATTACCCATTTTTGACTTACACTACTTCTGCTCTGAACGGCTAATATATATTTATCGTGACTGTATAAGGCATCTTGTAAAAACAGTGCGCAATATATCTACCGGATATTTATTTGTTTTAGGCTAGCGTAAACATTACTATCTGCTGTGGTGAGACCAATTCACAAGTCTGGTGACAAAAATCATCTTAATAATTACAGACCCATTTCACTATTACCCAGTCTCTCTAAAGTATTTGAAAAATGTATAAAAACACGGTTAATACAATTTTTAGAAAAAAATAAACTACTACATGATAATCAATTTGGTTTCAGAAAAAAATTGCGCATTGATGATGTTATTATGGCAGTTACTTCAAAAATAATTCAACAATTAGATGTAGGAAATAAATGTCTAGGAATTTTTCTAGACTCACAAAAAGCTTTCGATACAGTCAATCACAATATACTTTTCAATAAAATGGATAGATTGGGAATTAATGGAATGACTTTAAAATTATTTAAATCTTACTTAAGTAACAGAAATAAAGCAACTAAAATAAATGATCACCTTAGTGAATCACGTAACATTGATATAGGTGTACCTCAGAGTTCGAGTTGGAATGAAACTTATCAAATTTCTAACAGTGATATTAACATTATTAAAGAATGGCTGGATGCTCACTTACTTTCTTTGAACGTTTCTAAAACAAAATTAATACCATTTTCATTAACAACACATGGCCTTGAACAACTAAAAATAAATAATAATAGAAGTATAACAATACATGATTGTAACCTACCTACTTGCTCATGTAACGCTTTGAGTATATCCTCACAAGTTAAATATTTAGGCATTATTATTGACCAACATTTAAAATGGGACAAGCATATCTCCTTCCTGTGTGACAGATTGCGTAAAACAATCCACAAATTTTCCATTCTACGATCTTATTTACCTGTTTCAATCAATAATTCAGTATGGTATATTAGGTTGGGGAGGAATGGCGAAATCGACTCTCCATCCTTTAAATTTGCTCCAAGAAAGAATTATAAAAATTTGTCTATATAAACCTTTTGATTACCCAACAAAATTAATTTTTCAGGAATTTTGTGTATCAAATCTAGAACAAACATTGCTGATTTACTTCCATAAAAATCACAATAAATTTAAATTTAATCTTCATGAATACCATATGAGACAAAACTACAGTTTCTTTCTAAATACTCCCAAATGCCACACAACTTCTGGATTAAAACACTGCAGAAATTTTGGACCCAAAATATATAATGCATTAATTAGAGCTTGCCCTGAGCTAAGTACACTTAACACACATAGATTTAAGAAACAAATCAGATTAATTATTTAATTATTGTTTAAGCTTTTCAACAATCAAACGCACCCACACAACAGGCAGAGAAGTTCGAGATGACGCTGAGATCTAGTAGGCTCTGAGGATGGTGTGATGAAGCACCGAAACAGCTGTAAGCCACACAGACTTACATAATTAACATGAGTAAGTCCGCTAGTTAATCAATTACTTATATTCAAGTGTTAAAAATAGTGTACGCAAGATTCAAAATGGATTATGTTTAAGCTTATTGAGTTAAAAATTGATACTCTAATATTCATGTACTCTTGTATTTTCTATTTGTATACAGACCCTTTTATTAGATGCTGTATGTATTATACCATTTATTAATGTTATTGTGCTCAATGAACTCTCTTAATTTTGTGATATATTTTGTATAACTGATCTGAACTGCGCCCGAGCACGAGCTTCTGCTCTTTCGGGCTGCAATGCCTAATGTAACTCAAGTGTAAAGTATTAAATAAATAAATTCAAATTCAAATTCAAATGTTGATTCCATACTCCTCTATCGCTATAGAGAGCACTTTGTTGAAAGCACATTAAATGCCAGTGAATTGCGTTTTCTTTTTTTCTTTCACATGAAATTTGTAAAGCCAGGTATGTGTTTCAATATAATGTGTAATTTAGCGGAATTAATAAATCAGATCCCCTTACATGACTTTATTTCGTATGAAAGATATTTATATACTTTTTTCCAAAAACTCTGACTTCAATTTGACTTATAAAATACGAGCTGTTGTGTGCTGTCAAAACAATTATATATGTTTATTCCGGGTTGTGTATATCTGCGAATCCTATCAGTGTGGCTTCGACCACAGCAGAGTATGGCAGAGTATGGTTGTATGGTTTACATGAGTATTAAGGACTGAGTACAGTACATAGTCGTTTGGTCGCGTAATACATCGCAAACAGTGTTTACATTATTACATATATAGTGTTGGTTTTTTTTTTTGTCGGGTGATATAAAGACAGTGCAACAAAGAAATTGAACAGAACATGGTAAATATCCGGTGTGTTAACACAATAAAAGTTCAATTTGAGGCAAGTGCCCCGCGTCCTATGGCAATGGAGTTACATTTGTGGATACAACAAACTTTGAACATAAACACAGACCAAGGAGATATACTGCAGTTGGACATTCAAGAAAAATCGTTGTACAGTATATAAAAGTGATATCGCCAACTGTTTATGAGAAACTAGTGCACAAACATGAAGGTGAAACAAACTTTAAATATGGCAACGGTGAACAAACACATATTAAAATTAGTAAAGCTGATTCTCCTGCTATAACAGCTCGACTATTTCAGTGGCGGCTCGTGCCTTTCTTGGATTGGTGTTCACAAAAAAAAAACTGAGTAATGAACACACTGATATATTCTCGTATAGCTGAGTCACATGTCAGAGATAAACCAGTTCTAATATGCATTTACCAAATCTACGCATATAAACCAAAATTAAAACCATTAAACAAGAGTAGAGTAAAATTAATTCATAGGACTCACCTTGACTCCTGTTGTAGATGGTGTTGAAGATCTAGATTTATTTGTAGAGACACTCCATGCGCCTAGTGTTGAGAGATGCAAATTTATCAATAACTTTATCATTGAAGTCTCTAATGTCATTAACAAGTTTTTTTTTCCACTGCCAACATGGCCAATGTACTTAATCGGTCTTCTGTCATGGTGCGGAGGAATGTTTTAATCTTCTTTTAATTTAACACACAATTTCACACACGTCCATCTCCAAACTTCAAGTGTTACTGTTTCAACTTTCAATACGCACCACTGCAGCTTGTATTTTCCTTACTTTGCTGAACAAAAGACAACAGAATCAGCTCCTGCGCATAACGGTATTTTTAAAAGAAAGACTAAAGAGAGAAAACGAGGAAAGATGGAGAAAGGAACAGGATGCCAGATCCAAGGGAGATGGAGCATCTGTTTCTCTGTCACTATCATGTTCAGACCTGTGCGAGCAGAGCTATTGTAACCATTGTAACAAACCAGAAAATATTCTTGCCTCAGCCTATTTCACCCTGCTAGAGAAAAATTGTGCGAGCTGCTGTCAACTTGTCCAATGGAGATTTAAAGACACAGGACACATGAACGGGACATTCTCTCGATACGAAAAATGTAGGAACGTCATTACACATTGGAAAGTAATAGATGTAATAATATTAATACAGTAATATGTATGATTATTGTTGGTTTTTAAGGTGTTCACATGCTCCTGTGCTCATATAGAGGAACCGCCGCTGGAGTATTTAACCTTCCTCCTGAAGTGCCGAACTCAATAGTAACGACAGCTTTTACTAGGTATGATGTTATTCATTCAGTGAGGAATGAACAGTGGAGCACAGCATTTCCATTTCCTTTTAATAACGGTATCCGTGCATTAAAGATGGAGGTGAAACACAATATTCCAGATTCAGTACCAATAGCGGGCTACAACGTTCATGTCACATACTTTGGTCAACCAATCTTATGTTTTGTGTGCCATGAGCCTGATCACAAAAAAGAAGACTGCCCACGAAGGAAAACGACCATACCAGTTAGTATTCAGTAACGGAAAATGTTATTGAGTGATAGGCCTATTGTTATGGGGAAATCTTCACAAGGACCACCCATATCACAAACAGAGCAAACGATGAGACGGCCCGTGGAGCGAGATGCACCGGTAGATGACACAGCCTATGTTGGAGATTACAGACCGACCAGAGGAGGTAAACACAGATGGACATCATGCAGTTCCGGAGTTAATGGAAACAACATTAATCCCACCAGAATCGAAGTCATACCCGCAGTTTGGATGTTCATCAATAGAGGTAAGCTGTACTTTACAATTGAAGTACGCCCCTGAACAACGCTGTATATAACATTTTTTAAGAATTTGAGTTTTTAATGGAACAATGATGTATAGCACACCCTACACATGGAAAACACACTGGAATGTCGAATATCAACCCCCAAGTGGCAGTAATAGTCAGACATTTGAACCACTTCAGTGGAACAATGATGTATAGCAAACAAGATGGCGGACGCAGGCAGTATGCATGTTTCACCAAACGATCTAAAACATCTCACTATGTCGAGAAAACGCAAAATTAACATGTCTGATATAAAACGGAAAAAGCTACGGTACTCTGGAAAGCCATACAAAAACCGGAAAGGCAAAGAGGTGCCTGGAAAAACCCTTCCAAATAAGGTGAGTGGAACAACGCTGTATAATGTTATTCCTACTGCAATACACAAAATTTCGGGTCACCTGATCGCTACTTATGACTTCATGTTCCTATAAATTTATGTGCTATTTTTAAGTTCTTTTCAAATATTATGACTGATAGTAAACGTACTATGAAGGATGGATCATAATTTTAATACATGTATAATGCTTGAGCAGTATGTAGGCTACATAGAAATGACCAAAACCTACATTATTAATAGTTATTTTAAAGTTAATTATTTGGAATTTTAATAGAATACCATATTATTTTATTCTCAGCCTAGGGTGTGTGGCCCAGAAAAAATCAGAAAAGAAGGGTGTTATATTATGACACTGGAAATAAAAGTTGCATTATATGAGGAATATCACAGACTTACTTATAATGAACAGTCAATAGCTTTGGTGAAAGAATACAACACAAACACAAGAATACAAAAAAATACATCACAGTAACATACGAAAACAAAAACACACACAAAATAGCAACCTCATTCAAGAAATTAAATTACAACATCGCATACAGAACAAATAATACTCTACAAAAACATCTCAACACACAAACAACACAAACAAACAAATATAACCACACAGGCATATACAAACTCAAATGCAACGCCTGCAATAACTTCTAAAAGGACAGGCAGGCAGAACATTTCAAACACATTACAAAGAACACATCACAGCCATAACAAAATTACAAAACACTTCCACATTGAATCGGTCATTGCAGAAAGGGGATAAGTCATAAAATCTTACTTTTGAGATAATCAATAAAAACTGTTTTCTTCTTCCAATACTGGAGTAATCATTATAAATATTTTTTCTTACTTTGTTTATGAATAGTGAAGTATAATACATCATGTTAGACATCTGACATCTCAAACACTTTTGTTTAAAGCTGTTTAATCGAACCATGACTTATCCTCTTTCTGCAAGGAATTGTTAAATATATATACAGTATATATAATTTACAATTTTGGGCTTATGTAATATTTGAAAACAAACTAAATGTTAATAATTACAATGATAACAATGTTTTTGTGTGTAATTACTACATTACTGTCACCATTTACATAATTATTTTTGCATTTTAATCATTATTCCTACTACAGGAATGAACCAATATGTGATTTTATATCACAGTTTTAAATCAAAACTCTACTTTTAAACTAATACTTAAAAACTGCATATAGGAGGGCACAATAAAATACACTAAAGTACTACACAAAATCATTTGTTTCGATTGTTATAGAGTGTATTGGTAGACGTTGGAAGCCACGTCATTTGTAGATTCCTTGTCACAAGGTGGTCAGTTCAGGATCTCTTCGTAAAAGAAAGTGTGTTCCAATGGAATGTATTGCCTCACTTTCGATACACTCTCCAAGTTTTTTTCGTATTAATGGGAATTTTCCATTTGTATGCTTTTGTGTAGGAATTACTATGTGTCCAGAACCTGGTTTTTTTCATACAGAATCTGTGTTTCCTCATTTCACTACCAATGAACAAACTGGCAGTCACACATCCTGGATCATCTTTAGAGTAAACAAATTCACTGAATTGTGCTGAAGTGTGTCTAATGAGCAGGTGGTTTTCTTGTAATACTCTGGCCACCAGTATTTAAAATTCAAAATATCATCAGTAGTAACTGATTCTACAGAAAATCTGTTGTTTGTGTTTGCCTGGTGGATCAAGGTATTGTACTGGTCTGGCACATATAGGCTACCCTGTCTGTCTTCCTTAGTTTGCGCTTCACTACACCAAAGTTGCGGTCACAGGAAAGAAATGAATGGCCTCGTTGTGGAAAATAATGAGTGATTTTGTTAAATCTCCCCATTTGGGTCAGTGCAAGCAACAATCGAATTAAGGTATGATTCTTATTTTGCCCTCCACAGTTATCAGAGAAAAGACACAATTCCTTTTCTGAAGAAGGGATATTATTTTCAATATAGTTCAGAAGGAACACACTTCATTTGAAGATTTGTGGCCTATACCTTCATGATAGGAATAAAAGTGCGCCATATAGTCTTTGAAATTGTGAATGTTGAAAATTGATGACCCAAACTTGCGTCTAAACAAACAATGAATAGTTTTTACCCACATTGCTCTCCTGTCATACAGGCTGCTACAGATTTTCCAATGGAATTGACATTCCAATGCCTTCAGTTTATTTTTCTTAATTACATTTCTGCGGTAGTTAATTTCATTGTGTTTACGTTTACCACTAATAACACAGTTTTCTTCTCCTGGTCACTTACTACTTCTAGCTTATCTGTCATTTTCCTTATCAGTTGATGGGAGCATAACTTATTAGATCTGCGGCACTCAGTTGTGTCACGTCGTCAGTCAGTGCAGAAAGAAGGTAAGTCGCTGACTTGTCCCCTTTCTGCAATGACTGCGCAGCTTATGGTACTCTGCTTTGCATTGAGAATGAGCAAATTTGTCCCATTTCTGCATGGAAATGTGTATCTAGGTCTGGAGAAAGCAATGGCACTCTTAACTCATTTTCGCGTTTTTCATGACTTATCCCCTTTCTGCAATGACCTATTCATATACAGAACACATTACAAATACTAACCACACCTACAGAGACATCGACACAGATATGGAAATTCTACACATCCAACCAAAAAGCAAGAAACTAAACACACTAGAACAACACGAAATATACAGACACACAAAAACACATCCAAACGAAATTCTCAACACACAGCTCAATTTCAGAACACACACATTCTTTAACTCCCCATTACACTACACAAACACACCCCCACAGGAAACACAAACAAAAGGCACCAAGACCACCAACAATCAGTTCTGAAGATGGCCGATAGCAGGCTGAAACATGTTAATAAGGTAATATAAAATTTAACACATTTTCCGAAGTGATACAGTGTTAAAAGTTGTGAAATCAAGATGTAAAAAGTATTTACATGCTATAGAACCCTAAAGTGTTATATGCATTATGTTATTTGGTGCCTTTTCTTTGTTTTTAATGTTTATAAGATCACAAATCCATGCCTTAATAGAAAGTGTTCATCAATAGAAAACATACAGCATTGTTCCACTGAGTAACATACATCGTTGTTCCACTGATATTCCTTATATAACTACTTCAATTGTAAAACATTCAGTAGTAGATAGCTGATCAAGACTTCATATGTATTGTGATGTTGTAATGTGCCTGTTACCTTGATATACGGATTAAATTATTGTTTATTTTTATGACAATATTGTTTTATGTCTCTTCTGCAAAAAAACAGAAAATGTTCTATACAGTGTTGTTCGGGAGGCATACTTCAATTAGAAGAACCAACGGAAACCCCATCGAAAAAAACTAAAATCCACAACACAACAGGATAATTCAAGGGACTCACGTTTAAGAAGTCGAGACGCGGGGCCCAGACAAAAATACGCCACAAGTCAACACTAATAGTAAAACGAAGAACAATCCAACAAGACCACGTCCATATGCTATATATGGACGTACCAAAGACAACAACAAGAAAGAGGGTGTTGAAGCAAAATGAAATCAGAAGGGAAATATGAACAATAACAACATTACTGCCGAGTGTATTGCAGAAGTGGACATGTCAGATGTATAGAATGTATGTAAATGTATTACGTATGCGGTCTTGCTTGGTTCCTTTTACAACATTATGAATATTCAATTTCAATGGTAAAATTACGAAAATATGCAACTTTAAATGTAAATTTCATACAAGGGAAACATAACCAACAGTTACTAAATGCTTTCATTAGGCAAAATGATATAGATGTTCTTTCATTGCAAGAAGTAAATACCAATAATTTCGAATTTCTGGGCCCGCAATATGAAAATGTTGTGAACACTGGTGAGAATAATCGTGGTACTGCTATCATTTATCGTGCTGGCATGAATATTGATCAATTGGAGAAACATCCTAGTGGTAGAGTCATATCCATGAGTCTCAATAATAATTTATAAATGTCTATCTGCCTTCAGGAACAACCATCATCAGGAGAGAGAAAATTTTATTAGTAAAGAAATTCCGTTCTATCTGCGTCACTGATACAATCGACTACTTATAGGTGGAGATTAGAATTGAAGAGTCCACTGCAAGAATGATGGATATCACTTTCTTGTCGAAAATGAACCAAGACTGTCAATGCATAGCTTACGACATATAGAATGTACATAGAGAGTTATATGGCATTAACACTGATAGTCATGTCTAGTAATGATCGAAAAATCACAATTAAGCTTTGAGCGCTAAGCATTTCAAACTTTCAATTGCTTCTCCTGAAAAATGTATTCCAAATGACATCCAGCATTCTTGCAGTGGACTCTTCAATTGTGTACTACATGTAAAAGACCAGACTGGTCAATATAATCCATCGCAAGCATTAGAAAATTTAACAAGAGAACTACAGTTTATGGATACCTGGGAACTCTTCATGGCAATGATGTAGAATATACTTTCCGTACACAGAACGTATCGTCCAGATTAGACAGCTTTTATATCACGAGACCGCATTCAACAGATGTATACAGAATCCAAGTTATCCCGACACCGTTTTCTGATCACGCTTGTGTCTGCATTTCCATGCAGACAGATTCACAACTCCCCCTAATTGGAAAAAGTTATTGGAAACTTAATGAATCGTTGTTGTTTATACTAGAGTACAAATACCAATTTGAACAACATTTCGAAACTTTAAACACAAGGGTTAGAAATTCAAAATTTAATATAATGCAAAAATGAATGAAAATAATAAAGCCTGGTGTCAAATACTTTTATCAGTCTGTAGGGATTCACCGAGCTCAAGAAACGAGAAACACAATTTTTACTATCAGATGTTAACTGAATTGTATGAGGCACAAAAAACAGAGGGCAACAAATGGACAGAAATAGTTATGTGTGGCATGATGGTCCGAGCACAAAGAAGAACTATGTGCAGTTTACCATTTGGTAAAGGAAAAACAAAAGGGTAGAATCAAATATATAGATAAACTTTGCATCAAAGAAGTTGAGGAATTTTTTACTTCACTGTATGCTGCAGCTCCTACATCACGGAAGGCAATAACCAACATTTTGAAAAGTGTGAACAGACATCTGAGTTTGCAACAACAACAGGATCTTCAGCTGCCAATTACTGAAGAAGAAATTCGCTCAGCATTAGAAGGTGCGCCCAAAAACACTGTACCTGACCCCGATGGACTAACTTATCAATTATACAAGACTCATTGGCGATTAATTAAGGACTATTTGTTAGAGCTGATGAATTATATTTTAGACACTGGTTCAGTTATCTAAGGTTTCAGTGATGGTGAAATTCCGAAAATGAATAACCCGAATAAAGTGGCGGAGTATCGCCCTATCACCTTACTAAACAAGACTACAAGCTGTTGATGAAAGTACTAGCCAATAGATTGAAGCCGGCCTTTCGGGATATATTTGAAATTGGTCAGACATGCAGTGTTCCAGAAAAATCCACTATACATAATCTTTCCACCAATCGCGACATGGTGCTGCATTTTGAAGAACATCATGACGATAAGGGAGCATTGCTGTCAGTGGATTTGAATAAGGCATTTGATCGGGTTAATCACCTGTACTTACAACAGGTCATGAATGCTTCTGCATACCGGATAAAATTATTAGATTATCAAAAACATATATTAGTACTGCACATTCCAGAGTCCAAGTTAATGGCTTCTTTACGAAACGAATTCCCATCCAAGCACCTGTCTGCCAAGGTTGTCCATTATCTATGTTCCTGTTTGCGCTTAGTGTGAAACCTCTATTCGAATGTAGGCCTACATCAGAACTTAAATTCGGAACAACGAACAACTTTCCCGTTATTCACTAGCAGAGTGTACGCAGATGAGGTGGTCTTTCTTCTTCGTAACATACATGATTGTATGACACTGCCATGGATTGTAGAAACATACAATGCAGCCTCCTGTGCACAATTGAACACACAGAAGTCTTTCCTGTTACCCTTGGGTAGCTGGCCTGACGGACATACATTTAATGATATCACTACGGTACGGCAAGCGAAGATGCTAGGAATGACAGTTTGTGGTTCTTTCGATGAAATGGTTGAAATAAACTGGAAAAAGACAACTGCCTGCACAAGAGTTACACTATTTCAACAGATACATAGATATCTAAATCTTTTTGAAAGAGTGTGGCATGTTAATATTTTATGTTTGTCCAAATTGTGGTACCTAGCACAAATTCTTCCACTTCCAGATAAATATGCTAAGGTCCTTGAACGAGTTGTTAGTTTCTATATTTGGAAAGGTTACCTCTATAAACTAAATAAAACACAGTTGGTTTTGTCAAAGGGAAAGGATTGCAAATGACGGCAGTGAAAGAAAAATGGAAAGGACTTATAACACGAAACATTCTACGCGGACGAGGAGAAAGTGATCCCATGGACAACGATTTCTGGAAACGACACATTCCGCAATTGCGTAGCAGAAAATCCCTGCTACCAAAGGCAATACAAAACTTATGGCAGTTAATAGAGTCATACCCTCCAGAACTCATCACATCGAACACGAAACAAACAAAATTAATTTATAAACACATCATGAAGAACAATGTTCATCCCCCACGTATTGTTTAACAATTTCCGAATCAACGCTGGCACAAAATCTAGCACAATATACATCTGGCCAATATTCCTACTGCATGGCAGACAACAGTTTATTGTTATGTCAACCAAATTATACCGACGGAAGAAAGAAAACACCGACACCATCTGACGGACTCGCCTGCATGTAAAACATGTGGTTTCCTAGATATGCTGAAACACCGAATAACTAATTGTGGAACTGCAAAAACGACTTGGGACGGAGCAAAAAACCTACTGCAGCAGATATAGTCCACGTCACAACTGAACGACAAACCCTATTGTTAGTAGACCTTCCAACAAAAAATGCTGTATTCGTGAAGGCTTGGCGTGCTGCAGGTTTTCTGCATTACCAACTGACAGCATCAGCACATACTCATATGATGAAGGAATTTTTGAAAATATTAAAAACAGAATGAAAAAATTTTGAGCGAAAGTGCAGTGGCATAGGCTATATTCTCAGAATTTTCAGGAACTAAAATTATTGCATCTGTAAAACACGTAGCTTCAAGATATACGGTGATGAACAACTGTGTTTGTAATACAATTTTTCTACTATTTTAGTGCTCCTTGGTTTTAGTCTAAGTATGAGATTATTGAATTGGCCCAGTTAACATGAGCGGAATGTCTGCAGACCTCCCCAAGTCCAACCCCAACTTCCTCGTCATGGATGGTGGTAACTAGTAAAGTAGTGGATGGCTCGTTAGGGTGATGTACAGCGGGAACTTCATGTGTCCCACGACCGCTACAGTAGCTGTGAAGGCCTAACAAGAACCACGAAACACTAGGCAAATCGGGGCTCTAGTGAAGCTATCGCAGGGCTAATCACCCGCATAGTGGATTCTTATTGATTCAGAGGATACATATGAATATAGCTGGGCGAATTTCTAGAAGACAACTGAGCAAGAAAAGGAATATGATTATGGGAACATGGAACATCACATCATTAACAGGAAAGGAAGTTGAAATAGTTGAGGAAATGGAAAAATATAAAATAGCCATATTAGGACTTAGTGAAACTAAAAAGAAAGGAACTGGAGACTTACAGCTTGATAAAGGATATACACTGAAATATTCTGGAGTTGGTAAAGATCAGAGTGTGAAGGAAGGTGTAGGAATAATATTAACCTTCTAAGGACTGGGTGGGGTGTTTTGACACCTCAGTTGCAGTTTTTTAATTAAAAACACATTGAAAGCTCGTCTTATGTAATGATAACTTTTTATTGTGTCAGATTTGCTTTATGTTTTCATATGCCAACTGTTAAAAGTAAGACAGTTAATTAATTTTCTTAGAAAACACATAACTAGTAGTTGGGGTGTTCAAAACACCCCACATAGTCTTTATTGTCATTTTCTAATTTTCTTTCTTTTTTTTTTTTTTTCTTTTTTCAAATGTTTTATAGATTATTTATGTTGGTAGTAGTCTACTGGTTTTACAACATGATATTTAAAAATGTTCCAAATTTTAACTTATTTGTTCATTGCTGAGGATCACTTACTGTCTTACTGTCTTGAAGTATGGTTTGTTTTCTGCAACATATCAAAAGGTACTAAACGTAGAAGAATTATAACTGATAATATAGACCTAGGAAGGTTGGTAAATGATAGTTCTTCTTCTTTTTCTTCTTCTCCTTCTGATTCAGAAGCAGATGATAATTTAGAAATTACAGAGAAATTTGACGTAATCACCCGTGAACCTATACCTGATGATATATCTACAGGAGATTCTGGAGAAGGCGATTCTTCGTATCTTTTTAGTAAAAGTGGAGAAAAGCAGAAAAAATTCAAATCAAAAAGGAGAATTACTGTCCGGAAAATGGACCTTGAAAATCCGAATTATTAAAAAAGGCATTGGGTTCCTGCATTTCGTGAGGAAATATATGCATTCTTCAGAATTGTCTTTCTTTTCAGGATCTATGGTCAGGGATAGGTTCAAAGATTTGCTTAGAGATTTAAGATTTGACGATTACAATACTAGGTCAGAAAGGAAATCCACAGACAAAATGGCTGCTTTCCGAGAAATTTTCACTATCTTTGTTCGGCACTGCCAAGAAAATTATAATCCTTGTTCACACTTCAGAATTGATGAACAGTTAGTTCCATCTAGGGGACGATGTCCCTTTAGGGTTTATGTGAAGTCAAAGCCAGCAATGTATGGAATCAAATATGTCATTTATATGTTCACATTGGGGCAAAGGCTAATTGGGATTTCCTGGTCTCTGATCGGGTCAAAAACCCTGATAGAACTGATATGTAACCCTTGCAGTGAATTTCGGTGAAGTCCGGAGGGCCTAATTAGTCAAATCCACTATCCTTACCTTATCTTTTTAGGATACGAAAGAGAGAGTGGTGTGCAGAAAGTAACGGAAAGCTACTGCATTTATCTTTCCCATGAATAAATTGAAATCTTTGATGGAAGTTAGGAATAGTAATCATGGAAAGTATAATAAGGGGAAAATTGCAAGAAGTGTTGCTTTGTTTTCAGCAGCAGCGCAAGGAGTTCAGTTGTTTTCTTCTTTTGCAGTATTGCTTTCTTTTAGAAAATCTAATTGTTTGAAAGGGTTAGGTCAACAAATTATTTTTTCTGTTAGAGATGAGTTGAAGAGACTAGTGAAGTGCTTTGTATGGAGTGTGGCATTGTATGGGACAGAAACATGGACATTACGACGAAGTGAAGAGAAGCGAATAGAAGCATTTGAAATGTGGATATAGATAAGAATGTAATGTGTGAAGTGGACAGATAGAATAAGAAATGAAGCTGTGTTGGAAAGAGTGGGTGAAGAACGAATGATGCTGAAACTGATCAGGAAGAGGAAAAGGAATTGGTTGGGTCACTGGCTGAGAAGAAACTACCTACTGATGGATGCACTGGAAGGAATGGTGAACGGGAAAAGGATTCGGGTAGAAGAAGATATCAGATGATAAACGAAATTAAGATATATGGATCATATGAGGAAAGAAAGAGGAAGGCAGAAAATAGGAAAGACTGGAGAATGTTGGGTTTGCAGTGAAAGACCTGCCCTTGGGCAGAACACTAAAAGAAATTGGTTCATTGATAAGCCTCAGTTACTGAGAGTGCATAGAAAGAATAAACTGTAAAAAGTTTTTTCTCCTTATTTTATGTAATAAGAAATAAAACTGTTTGTAAACAATGTTGCTAGTTACCATTGTTAGTGGTCTCGGTTTTACAGCAATGTTCATTATTGAGGATCATTTACTATCCTGTTATACTTTTGTGAATAAATATACTTAAGAAATATACTGAAATAAATATACTGAAGAAACACCCTACATAGTCGTCTATGTAACAAAATGTATCCAGTCCTCAGAAGGTTAAATAAAGAAACTAGTGATAGGGTGATATTTTGGGAACCAATAAACTCAAGAATAATAAGAGTAGACTTAGATCTAGATGAAAAGGTATCATTGATTCAAATTTATGCTCCTACAGATGAGAAAGACAATTCAGAAAAAGACGAATTTTATGATGAACTGCAAAGAATATTAGATAAGGCAAGAGATGAAATAGAACATGTAATAATAATGGGGGACTGGAATGCAAGAATAGGAAAAGATATGAATACAGGCTTTGGATGCATGGGAAACACATGAGGCAGAAGAGATTAGGAATGGAAATGGAACGAGAATGGTAGAATTTTGTATTAATAATCAAATCCTGATAGGAAATACATTCTACCCACATAAAAATATACATCAACTAAAATTCATAGCTGAAGAAAGACAAGCTAGGAGTGCTGTTGACTATTTTACATACACAAAGAGAACTAGGTATGCAATACTAGATGTTACGAGTTTTTCGTAGTGCAGAACTGAGTACACAGCATAAATTACTAGTAATTAAAACAGGTTTAGAGCTCCAAAAACTGTTAAAACCAAAAGATGCACGAAGCTAAAAATAGAAGAATTGAATAATTTAGATAAAAGACAAGAATTTAAAAGGAAAATAGAAGATAAATTAATAGAAAATGATGATCAGAATTTTGTAAATTTAGAGAGCAGATGGCAAAAATTTAAAGAAATAATGCTTAGCACTACGGAAGAAGTATGTGGGAAGAAAACAGTTAGTTCAAGGATGAAACATACGAAATGGTGGAATGAAGAAGTTAAACAGAAAGTAAAACAGAAGAAAATGACATGGAAGAGATATTGTGAAACAAAGACAAGAGAGGATTGGCACAGTTATGTAACAGCAAGAAATGAAGCCAAAATAGAAGTTCGAAAGGCCAAAGAACAAACATGGGAAGAGTTTGGGAATGAAATAGAAAATAATTTTAAAGATAATAAAAGAAAATTTTGGACATTAATTAAGGGACTATGTGGAAAGACAGGAAAAAGCATAAGAAAGATACAGGATAAACAGAATAAACTAATTACTGATACACCTAAAATACTTGATACATGGAGGGAGTATTATGAAGATATTTTTAAAGAGAAAGAAATGAATGAAGTGGAAGAAGAAGATGACGTAGAGGATAATTTTAATGTAAATGAAAACACAATGTAAATGAAATAGATGAAATAGATGTTGAAATAGCTATAGATAGCATGAAACTGGGAAAAGCAGCTAACCAGACAGTATAACACCGGAAATTATCAAATATGGAGGAAGATGGGTTATAATATGGCTAAGAAAGATCTTCCAATAAGCATGGAATGAAGAAAGAATACCAAGTGATTGGGAATATCATTATATAATACCCATTTTTAAAAATGGAAGTAGTACAAAATGTGAGAACTACAGAGCTATATGCCTTTCCTCTGTTGTCTTTAAACTATATACTAGAATAGTGGAAAGCAGACTTAGAAGGGAAGTAGAAGGAAAGTTAGAAGAAGAACAAGCAGCATTCCGACCATTAAGACAAACCCAGGATCATATTTGTACATTGAAAACAATGATAGGAAAAGCTAATAGTATAGGAAAAGATGTATACTTAACTTTCCTAGTTCTAAAATCAGCATTCGATAGAGTACCGAAAAAAGAAATATGGAAACCACTACATAATTTAGAAGTAAATAAGAAATTAATAAATATAATTAAAAGTCCCCATAACAAAAATCGACAACAAACACACCTACAAAATATACAGAAAACCAACCACCACCAACACACACATACACAACACATCTAACCACCCCATACAACACAAACATGCTGCATTCAGGACAATGGTACACAGACTACTCAACATACCCATGAGCCAACAACACTACAATGAAGAAGTGAACACAATCAAATACATAGCACAAGAAAACGGATACAATCCAAACATAATAGACAACATCATAAGGAAGACAAAACAAAAACTTAAACACAAAAACACGCAAAACACAACACAAACACAAGAACACAAGAAATACATCACACTAACATATGAAAACAAAAGCACACATAAGATCGCATCTTCATTCAGAAAACAGAAATACAACATAACATACAGAACAGAAAACACACTATAAAGACATCTCAACACACAAACAACATAAACAAATAAATACGACCACACAGGTGTGTACAAACTCACATGTAATAGTTGCGATAAGTTCTACATAGGACAGACAGGCAGATCATTCCAAACACGCTACAAAGAACACATTAAAGCAATAACCAGAGGACACAATACATTTACATACGCTGATCACATAACCAATACTAACCATACATACAATAACATAAATACGGACATGGAAATCCTACACATACAACTCAAGAACCAAAAACTCAACACACTAGAACAATACGAAATATACAAACACACTAAAACACACCCCGATCAAATTCTCAACACACAGATCAATTTCAGTACACACACACTATTCGACTCCACTCTTCAACACCTTTCAACAATAAAACACACCCACTTAACAGGCAGAGAAGTTCGAGATGACGCCGTGATCTAGAAGGCTCTGAGGATGGTGCGTGAAGCACTGAAACAGCTGTAAGCCGGACAAATCTTACATACTTAACACGAGTAAGTCCACTAGTTAATCAATTAATTAAAAGTATATATAAGAATGTCCAAGGGTCAGTAAGAATAAATGGACAACAGAGTGGAATTTTTAGAATGGAAAAAGGAATGAAACAAGGAGACAGTCTAAGCCCATTATTATTTATAACATTCATGGATCAAATCATAAAACAATGCAGAAGACGAATAAGAAGATATAAAATTGGAAATTGGAAACTTAGACCTACGTATATACCTGCAATCACTGATATATGCAGACGATATTGTTTTGATTAATAATAATTTTGAAGACCTTCAAAATGCAGTTATAGAATGGGCAAGTACCTTAGAAGAACGAGGTATGGTTGTGAATATTAGTAAAAGCAAAATAATGAAGATTGGAGGGGAAAAGGTAAATTTCGAAATAAAATGGAAAGATCAAACATTAGAACAAGTAAATAGTTATAAGTATTTAGGAACAACAATAAATGATGATGGCAAACTAGATGAAGAAATAAACAATCGAATTAGAAAAGAAAATCAAGTTTATTATAATGTAAATAATACAATTATTGGAAAGAGAGAAGTAAACAAGAAAACAAAAATGCAGATTTATAAAACAGTATATTTACCTGTACTCCTATATGGTGCTGAGACTTGGGCAATGAAGGATAAGCAGGGTGACGGCATCAGAAATGAAATTTCTGAGAAAAGTAGTTGGGAAAACTAAGAGAGATAGAGTTAGAAATATAAATATTAGAAATGAACTACAGCAGGCACCATGGAATGAGATCGGAGAAACAGAACGGTTTGACGTTATTTATGTGAACTTATTAGTGTCATTTAAGGTGTTTCCACTTATTTTATGCAAGATATACATAGTAATTATTCTTTTTCAAACAAAGTGATATTCGCATAATGATTTAATGAATGACTTTTGGAAAATAGTGACTTTTTCACCTTGTTTCCTGAACTGTTATGTGTTGCTATAGACATTTTATCAACAACGTCCAGTTTTTATTGGTTTTGCATATCGTGATATGAAAGTTTTATAGTTCTGTGCTGTGTCTTATATAAGTTTTGGAATATACTGTAGGTGAGACTATTGCGATATATGAAACTTTACAAATACCATATATTGTTATTAATTTACAGACCCTTACCTGGTCAAGTATAAGCAAATCTTTGATATTTCCTACTAAATGGAGGCTGCAACAGGAGAAGAGTCAACTGACATAAATAATATTTCTTTAGACACTTGTAACACAATGCAGAGTCCTAATCAAATTCAGTGTGATTATTGTGAAAAATGTTTCTTATATTCAAGAGGAATAGCCATACATATTAGTAAATCTCACCCAGATATTCATCGAGAACGTCTCATTCATAAACAACCCCAATGTTCAACCATCATGTGGAAGAACAATTCCAATAATTTAACTAATAATTCTGAAAACCACTCTACTACTAATACAAGTCCTTCATCATTCTACAAACATAATCTTTCTACTTGGAAGGATAAATTTAGCGCAGAGTTATCCGACAATGTGTTTGATGATGTGACACAGCAATTCCTGATTTTCTTATCCGAAGCAATTGATTACACTAGGGAACAACTGTTTTGCGGTAAAAAAGAAAGTTGGTAATTAGTATGGAAACCGATGCCCTGAGTCCGAAAATGATTTCATTTTTTATGTATCACGTCTAGTTTTGTCGCAATTTCAATTTTTCGATATTTATTGCCGCGCACTATTCACTATATATTAAGCCGAGGTGGCACTAAATTTCCACAAGTAAATATTTTTGTTCTAATATTTATCTCAGAATGACGTTTTATTATCCCATGCCCTATCACCTCATCTCCTTCCTCACTTTGCCGGGAAGTTGTTCTTTACAGAAAACCCTAATATACAATTCTTAAATCTTGTCAGTTGAGCACCTGGCTTACTTCTGTGAACTTGTGTGAATTTTGTTACAGTGGAGTCCCTAGAATCGTAGTGCAAAAGTGTGATTTTAAAAACTGAATATGGCGAGTACATCAGAATTGCGTAGGAGACAGTGTATATAAAATCCTTAGAAGTTTTGCTATATTTGTGGGTGTTATATGTTCGATGGTAAAGTTCGTAAAATAGATTCGTTTGTAAAGAAGCTATATTTTGCTTACTTCAAAGTAAAAGTTGGTGACATGGATAAATCATTTGCACCTCAAAGTGCCTGTAACAACTGTGTAGAAGGATTGCGTTGCTGGTATGCAGGAAAACGGAAAGCAATGCCATTTGCTATACCAATAGTATGGGGTGAACAAAGGAATCACTATGATGACTGTTATTTTTGTATGTGTAATGTTACTGATTACATCAAGGAAAACAAGAAATCAATTAAGTATCCAAATCTTCAATCAGCTTTGAGGCCTGTTTCTCATGGGCTTACCTGTACCTGCACCACCAGCAAACTTGTATGACAGTGAATCTGAAAGCAGTTCCCTGAATGCAGATACTGAGATGTCTTCTGATCCAGACGAATTTGACAATTCACCAAAAAAATTTACCCAACCCAATCTGAATGATTTGGTAAGGGAATTAGGACTCATCAAAAAGAAAAGTGAATTACTAGGCTCTAGACTGCATGAGAAGAACATGTTGGCACCTGGAGTTACATTTTCGTGGTACAGGAATCGTGAAAAACATTTCCGGAAATACTGTACACAGGACGATAGATGGTATATTGTACAGTTGTGAGAAATCTACTAAAACAGTTTGGAGAGGAGGTATATGAGCCCAAAAGTTGGAGGGTTTTATTGATTCTTCGAAAAGTAGCCTTAAGGCAGTATTGCTTCTTAACGGCAGTAAATTAGCGTCCATACCATTTCCACATTCTACAGTCCTAGTGGAATCATATGAAACATTAAGGTTGGTTCTCGAAAAAATTAAATATCATGAACATGAGTGGCAAAATATGCAGTGGCCTGATGATTGTTGGTTTACTATTGGGACAACAGGGAGGATACACAAAATTTCCGTGCGTCCTGTGCGAGTGGGTAGCAGGGTCAGGAACAAACATTGGAACACTGTATACTGGCCTGAAAGAAAGCAACTAACGCCAGCAGACAAAAATATTAATAATGTAAGTCTCGTTGCTCGTAGGAAAATAAATACTCCCCCTGTTAACTTACATATAAAACTGGGAGTTATGAAGCAGTTTGTCAAGGCACTAGACAAAAATCTTTCTTGCTTCCAGTACTTATGTACAAACTCTTCTTCATTGTCACACGCTGAAATCAGCGAGTGAATATTTGATGGCCCACAAATTCGAAAGCTGATGATGGACCACAATTTCACCAGTACTTAAATTAAAGAAACAGAAGAAAGTGCATGGAACGCATTCAAAGAAGTTGTGAAGAAATTTCTTGGTAATGTGAAGGATCCACGGTACAAAGAAATTGTAGAAAACATGTTGGACAAGTTCAAAGTGCTCGGTTGTAACACGAACCTAAAGCTTCACTTTCTAATGGACCATATAGATTACTTTCCTGCGAATTTAGTAGCCCTCAGCGAAGAGCAAGGTGAAAGGTTCCACAGGATCTAAAAGAGGTAGAGCGACGCTACCAGGGACATTGAGATGTAAATATGATTGCCGATTACTGTTGGAGTGTTGAAGAGAATACTCGATTACTTCACACACACTAAGATTCCATGGAAAGAGAAAAAGCGAAACCGAGGACGTCTAACATAGGCTACATTCTGAAGGTGAGCTCTCTGCTCTTATAATTTAGTTTAGTAAAATGTTTTGCTTGTGCAGTATATAGGCTTAATGTTTCTGTGAATCATTAACTGTTTATTTTATTGTTATACATCGTAGAAAAAATAGATGAATGTGTTAAAGAATCAGATACACAAAATAATTATATGATTTCTACGAACACGCTGTAACTTATAATTTCATTTTGTGGCAAAATAATGTTTTGCTACATAGCCAAAAAACCTGACTTGGTACGGCAAAACAAAATGCATTTTTGAATTCAGCACACCGAAATTAGTAAAAGTGCATATTTATATTTATACCGCAGAAAAAAAGTTCTCATTTGTTCCCTAGTGTTATCTGCCCGGACCGAAACATCCAACCAGGAAATATTACGAAGCCATAAAACTAAAGAAAAATTTAAATAACCAGAGGACTTACAGCAGATCCACTAACCCATAAAGAGCCACAAAATGAGCCACAAAATGAAACAGATTTCTCTATGAGAAAACACAATTTGACTACTTCAATCAACAGTGGAAAGCAATAAGAACAGTACTGAGTCAAAATAAACCAACGTGCAAATTAGATGTCAGCGAGGTGCAACAACTTTACAGTTCAAATCTTTCTCAACCAAATAACAATATTCGATCAGAATATCCACCCCATTACACCGAAGCAGAAATACTCGAATTAAATGAAACATTCCAGAAATCTATCACCAAGTCAGAAGTTGCGCTTTCAATATCTCGAATCGCAGTGGACACCACTCCTGGCCCAGACCATGTCCTGATGAGCGTTCTGAAGGACGATACTGCTGCAGAAATCATCTCCTCCATAGCTACAAGAATGCTCCAGACTGGTCACGTACCTCCATGCTTCCAGACCACAAGAAGTGTTCACATTTATAAATCTGGTGACGAAAATGACTTTAAAAACTGGAGACCAATTACTATTTGTTCCGTGTTACGTAGGGTAATTGAATGCATCCTCGATAAACGCCTTCGAGAATATATAAAATTCAATCCTCATCAGAGGGGATTTACACATTCTCCAGGAACAATAGTTAATACATCCTTTCTCAGGACCATTTTAATGTCCGCAAAATCTAAAAAAATGTGATGCAACTCTCGTTTTCCTTGACATTAGTAAGGCATTCGATAATATCAGGCACTTGCACCTATCAAACACATTAGATAGCTTGCTTATTCCAAGCATGTTGAAAATGTTAATTTTGAATCTTCAACTAAATAATTCCACTAGAGTAGAAATCAATCATAAAAAAACCAATCCCATAGATTTACGAAAAGGAGTTATGCAAGGATCGCCCCTTTCACCCGCATTATACAATCTATGTACTGATCACATCCTTAATGAATTGTCAGAAGACTCGATCGCTGCCGAATACGGTTTCAATCTTGTTTCAGGTTTAAAACCTATTACTGTACTTGGTTTTGCAGATGATACTGTTATCATAGCTAAAAACAGAAACTCTGCTTTAGAACTCACCAGGATGGCTATTGATCGTTTCAAAGCTATTGGTTTAGATATAAATGTAAATAAATCTGTAGCTATTAATATTTCTCGCTGTAAATTGCATCCAAATCAACTAAACATTTCTGATGACACTACTATTACATGCTTAACTGCAAATGAGCATATACGCTACTTAGGTGTTAATTTTTCTGATGTTTGTATATTCGATTCCCAAACCATTTTAAACGACCTGAAAACTAGATTAGATTTGCTAATTTTGTCGCCTTTATTACATCCTGATCAAAAGTTTTGTATATTAAATTCCTCAATTTGCCCATCATTAATCTACACATTTCAGACAATGCCCTTGAAAACAATACCCAATACTATTTTAGATAACGCTGATAAAATTATTAAAAGCATTCTTAAAGAAATTTCTCAACTACCAGCTGACACACCCGATTCTATGATATATACACATCGTAAATATAAAGGTCTTGGTCTTTTTAGGGTACGCTGGGAATCCACGCTACAACACATTAACGAATTAAGGGTATTACACAAAACTAATGATTCTTACATTACTTCCACTCGGGACCTTACTGAGGAGAGTAAAACATGTTTAAAGATCCTTAAATTAACTCCTGCTAATTCTTTTTTAAATAATCGTGAAAATTTTGTGGACTCTCGAAAAGTTAGAGATGCTTTAAGAGACAAAGAATTTGAAAATTGATGTACATTGCAACAAAAGGGTAAAGGAATTATTCTTAACAAAGAGTTCCCCCCAGCAAACAGCTGGATAAGAAATCACAAAGGTCTAACCCTCTCGGAATGGATAGACGCCCTTAAAACAGTAGGCTATGTTGCTCTGGTCCGAGCTGTACCGGGTAGAAGTCAGGATGGTAGGCGCTGTCTCAGCGAGATTGAAACTCTTCCCCATATCCTTGACTTCTGGCCATATAGTGAGGCCTTTGTCAACATCCGTCACCATGCTGTCCGTTCTATGCTGCCCGAGGCGCTGAAGGAAGTAGGGTTTACACTCCATCAAGAGGTGCAGGGACTAATCACACAAGGAAGTGTTCGGCGAATTGATATCATTGCCATTAAGAACAACTCGGCATACATTCTCGATCCCACCATCAGATTTGAGACACATGCAGATCAACCACATGAGGTGGACAGTGAAAAGAAACGGATCTATGAACCAACAATCCCGTTCTATAAAGATAAATATAGCCTGTCCCACATTGATGTGATAGGTCTGATGGTGGGAGCACGAAGTACCATACCCTCCTTCTTTGCCAACAAATGTAAAAACCTGGGCCTAACACACAGCATTGTGAAGGAAATAGCCATTAGTGCCCTCAAAGGATCGGTTCAGATATTGAGAAATCATTTGTATGGGAGTGATAATGGAAATTTCAAGTTACCTTAACCGATGGCTGTTGATTGGTTTAGATATCAATGCCAATCAATCCGTACTATTATTTTTCTCACAGTATATGGCATTCAAATCATTCTAACCTATCTGATGATATTTTTTCCCACATTTCTTAACTGTAAATGAGCACAAACGCTACTTAGGTGTAAATTTTTCTGACATTTTGCATATTCGATTCCCTAACCGTTTCAAATGTATATCATTTTACCTTTTAGGTGTGTTTCCAAATTATATGTAATACGCTTTGTCAAATCTGGCAACCTTTTCATAAGGGAAGCTAAATTTATTTTTATTATAACAAATTGAAAGGAAACAACTGAATTAGTTTGGACATCTGGTTAGAATGGGAGATGAGAGGAAAGTGAAAGAAGTATTCGAATCAAGAGTAGAAGGTAAAAGGAGAAGGGGTAGACCAAGAATAGAATGGGAACAATAGGTTAATGATGTAGTGAGGAGAAGAGGGAAGGAAATCCGGGAAATAAGAAGATTGGCATTGGACCGGGAGAGATATAAGAAATGGGTGGAGGACCCGACGCTGCAAGGCACAAGGAATAGATGAAGAAGAAGAATGTCTGCAGAATGGCAGCCGCGCGGTGGCCGCACCATTTTCTATGGCACACTAATTTAAATGTAGCAGTTCACACAGGACGGACAGTCTGCGGCAGCGGAACATCTCCGCATGCCAACCACATCGCCCATAGCGTAACGGACGCCGCACAGTGGCCGCAAGTTCGCTATGGGCTATTGAATTATATTGTATCAATCACACGAGCGGACGCGACAGTTTGGCGGCGAGTGTCCAGACGACATATCTTGGCTTTTACTAGAGCTGGACTTGATACCTTAGGCATGCTTTGGCGCTTTGTATGTCTATAGGCCTATATGCGATTGTCCAAATCTGACAGGTGCCTGAGTGACATTCGTGAATCTGTTGCTGACAGGTGGGCCATCCTGCATCAGCCCCTAATAGAGCTAGGTCCCATTTTACAGACGAGTAGCCTGATAAGTCTCAGGGGCCGGAGCCCCAAGCCCTTCCTGCCATCGTCAGCTGAGAGACAGGCATCCTATCTGAGCCCCTGATAGAGCCAGGCATACGGGCTGATGAGCCCCAAACCCTTCCTATATCAGCATAGGAAATCCGTAAGCACTACTACCCCCATCTATTTTTTACTATTGCAGATGATAGATGAGGGGTAGGTGGAGTGTGTTGATGGAATGATAGAGGGAAACGGGAGTACCCCGAGACAAACCCTCTGCAACGTCTGCTTGAGTCACAGTCGACATATCACACATGTATTGTAGTACTGGCTGTTGCAATTTTTTTAACTTGTAGTGTTGCATTGCGCATTGCGATTGTATTCGATGAGGATATGGATGTAGAGAAAGTTGACATTGAGGTGTTTGTGATCGAGAATGAGAAAAGGCCATATATTTAGGACATTCAAAATGAAGAGTACAAGGACAGAAACAAAAAATGTTCACCCTGGTATGAAATTTGTTGTGTACTGTTTCCCAATTTCATGGAACATTCCGACGCAGAAAGGAAATGTGTTAATAAGTAGTCCTTGTCAAATATTTCTCGCATAAGCCTCTACAATAATACATAAATTATTTTAATTTATGATATTTACTTTTTACTTCATTAATTTTTCTATGTGCTTTTTAATAAAGTGATAACACTGATAACATTTCAAATTCATCCACAGTTAATTCCAGATTTACCACGAAAATCGTCTGTAGCTGCATTTAGATTGGCAACAGGCCATGATTGTTTGGCCAAACACCTGCATAGAATTGGAATATATCAGTCCCCTAACTGCCCATTGTGCAACTCAAACCAAGAAATGGATTCGGAACACCTCCAAATCTGTGCTTCATTGGCTGGCCATGATAATATCTTTGAAAAATGTTGGAGTGCAAGAGGTCAAATGACTTTATTGTCAAACGCCTGGCATTAGAAAACAACAACAACATTTCAATTTCTGAAAATAAAACAAACAGTAACATTACGACGGCTGAGAACCAGACTGTTCTAAGTCTGTGTTTCATTGTGTTCCAGTTCTTCTCTGCATATATGAATCGAACAAAATTGTAAATATTCCTCTCCATAAGGTTGTTATGAAGCTATTCCAAATTGTTTCATGAAGCTTTGAATGTCAGAAGCTTAAAATAGCTCTCCTGAAAAAAAAAAAAAAAGTAAAATGGACTTGGAACAATCTGGTTCTGGGCCATCGATTAATATATTTCATTTCAGTAAACTCTATTTTTTAGTATTGATACTTCCTTCTAATTCCTCTCTCTTTACCTTCTATTAAAGTACTGGTAATGTACGTACCGTAATATATTTTCTCCAAAGTGAATACGAAATTAAATGCACTTATTACAGCTTCATTTCAACAATTAAATGCATACAATTATTGGCATTAATTTACCATAAATGTCATAGACAGCATTGTATTGGAGGTATAGCCAATCTTCTGAAGGCATTTTTCAGAGTATGATACAATTATCGAAGCTCAGAAATGTCATTTTGAAGTTAATTAAAATAAACTGATTCCTTCTTGTGCAACTTGTTAAACAACACATAAAAAGTTCCTTATAATAAAGGACTGTTGACTATTGGATGCACTCAATGTCTTCATCTTTACTTTTCGAAGTACACTAGTACTGCACGGTAATTAGCATCTATGGCGACTGTCCACCTCAAATCCTTCCGTCCGTCCTTCATCTGCTCGTGTGACCTCAGAATGGTGCGGCTGCCGCACAGCTGCCTTTCCACAGACATTCCTCTCGTGTGAACCGGGCAGCCTACTTGTATGACAAGAAATGGAAAGGATTAGTCATTCACTTATTTTGGCTGTCTCGGTTTAGTACATATGGTAATGTATGTTGGAGAACTTAAAACATATCGGGAGAAGTTTTCTTATGTTTCTAGAATGTGCTCTAGCAAGAGTGAAAAGCCTATGTGTGTGAGTGTTGCCTATATGGTGTTATGGACTAATTCAGGTATTTGTACGAGAAGAAAAGGAAAGGACTACTCATTCACTTCTTTTGGTTATGTCTATTTAAAACAGGTTTCTGTTTAGTATGCAGGGAATGTTGAATATACCTGGCTATTTTTGTTGTTCAAAATGTTATAGCAAGAATGTTAAATCTATGTGTGAACGTGTATATAAAAGTATGTGTATATAGATAACAAAATTATTGTATTATCGTTATTTTACGAGATGATGTTCAAAATATAAGATATGTGATGTAATAGGTTAGGCAAGTGTATTTACTCAAGAGTAAGTTCTGTTAATATTTTAAAAGTGTAACAGGGAGTGTTTGGTTAACCTTACAACTGTCGGAAAATTCTGATCTATGTGTAACTTAATTATTCTAATGTTAAATTTCATAAGGAAATAAAATGATGGAATGACACCTGGATGAGGGACCACTATTGACGATAAAGCGGCAAGAAGTTTTTTAAAAACCACCTGAAACCCTGACACAAGAAGAATAAATGAACTCATCTAGCGATTCTGTGTGATTCTGCAAACATTATCGTGTATATTTAACGCACTTCAACAGTTCACAACATATATTATGAATTCAACATTTTTTATTGAAAGTAAATGTTTAACGGTAAGAAATATATTATATACAAAATAAATGTTTAATAAATTCTATTCTATTGGTAGTTAGGCCTACTATTTTGTCTAAATGCACCTCTATAAAAATGTAGTTTTTGTTATTTAAACGTAATCAGAGTTTGTATACAAATCGAATATCGTCGGTGAAGAAACAATACCACGTAAGTAACAAAATGCAAATTTTACAGGGCAAACAAGAAACGTAATTTAAAAAAAAACTAATCACTTCCGCAATGTGAAATTCAGCATGGTATTAGTAAATAATGCTAGAAATGTGTACGGTATCCGAAAATGAAATTATATTCCAATTTTAAGTTATTTATGTTAGTTACGTGGTATTAGAAGGCTAGCTGTGAAGATTTATGTCAGTTACGTGGTATTGCATTAAATTAGTTTTCACTTAATTTCAATGATAGAACATTTTTAAAGTGAAGAAGTGTTATAATTAAAAGAAGTAAGCAATGTTTTGGTACTCTTAATTTTATTTTTGATATTACTTAAGTTTTTTACAGAAAAATATTGTACTTGTTAAACAATACTTGAAAAGGTTTCCTGTAAAACAATCACCTTGAAAAAGATCAATATGATGTAATTATAATTATGTTTATTATTTTGTGAGACGTGTCAATGAATTATAGTGTTGCTTTTAAGAAAAAAATTGTACCATCAGGACGATATTGTATTGCCCTCGGATCAGTTACAGTGGGTTCATTAGTTCCTCTTCCTGGGCGAATTGAATAATAAATCCAAAATATTTTGTCACCATAATTTCTGGATAAAGAATAATCTAAATGCTTAACAAAGTAAGGTGTGGGTTTCTTTCTTGCTTCTCTTGTTATTGAAACATTTTAACTTGCATTCAATTGCACTGTGAACTGAGTCACACTACATCTGAGTGCGACCCTCCTCTAGATATTTTTGGGTAATCAACACAGAAATTGCTAGACCAAGGAGGGCATTAAACATGACTGCATTTCTATTTTGGTATGTACATCCATCAGAGTACAAAATTACTGGCAGAGGATTTTCTTTTATGCAGTCAGTCAATGCATTTATGACACAACTGGCGAAAACCAACGCCACCAATTCTGCCTGGGTTTTGTTGAACCAGTAACACATGACATCATGATTTTTCAAGTTGTAAATTGTAAAGTTATGCACACATAACTTAGTCTTACAATACACAGAACTTGCCTGTATGTATGGAACTATTTTGACTGCCAGGAGATCCATGTTGAATACATTGCCCAGTTCCATTTCAGCATCCTCTTTATCCTTTTTTTTTTCTTTTCGAGGTTCCTTCTTCTTTCCATCATGTTGCAGCCATACAGCTTCACTTTTTTTTCCCGGTTTTGTAACTACAACAGATGTCACATTGATTTTTTCTCGGGCTATAAATGCTGATGTTACTTTCCTGGAAAAGCAGGTTGAAATATCTCTGCTCAGAGGGTCAGTATTTTCATGTGCACATCTCTGTTTATACAAATCATGTACTGAATTTTGGAATGAACTGTAGGCTCTAAATAAAGTTTGCTTGTTGACTGTCGACAATAATGGGAAGGTAGTTTAGGGAGACTGTCAAAAAATGTCCAGAGAAATTGTGTACCTTCTTCCTTTTTGTCCTTTTTGGCATGAGTGTGGAAAACAGTAGAACAAGAGGACATTCCATGCTTTGAATTTTCTAACCAATACCTGATACACCAATCTTTTATTGCAAGAGTATTCAAGAACAGTTTCTTGCACACTTGAAACTTTTCATTGCCCACATGGAAATGATACAACAAAGTATCTTTTCTTCTTGACTCACTAGTACTCTTCCCAGGATGTTTTGTCGGGATTACATCCACAAGACCGTTTACGTATTGTTTTCTCTGATCCCAGGTCATTCTATTCCAAGATATATAAAAAATGTCTTGTCTTTCAGCATTACCAATTACATTGCATTGTTTGAATTTTGATTTTTGACACATTTTGGAATTACATGATGCCCCTAGTTTCCTTGAGTCCCTGTGTGTGTCATGCGTTACTTTTCCAGTTTTCAGCCTTATATACCCAACGTAGGCTCTCTCTTTTTTGCAGTTTTCACAGAATATTGTGTACGCTTATTACAACGAAACTCAGTAACTAATAGGTACAGAAGTATTGATGTGTCAGATAAGTGCATACACCTCGAATTGGCGGGAAAAACGATGCTTTGTGGCACACAGATTGACGTGTGTGTTTCCGTAGCATTGTTGAGAAATATTAAATATTAATATTAAGTCTTTTCCTTCGATGACCCATATCAACTCACCCATATTAAATGAGCATGTATTACATTTCAATTTGTTACTGAAAAAAATGTAAAACTCCTTTAATTCAGTTTAGTTATATTAAAGTATTTTCCGCCGTACGCATTACTGTGAGATAATATCTATTTGGAGGTACACAGCTCGCACACTTTGTTCATAAAATAGCCTACAGCATTATTTTATTCTTCCGTGTTGAAATGTTTCTTATTCAGTTACGCGGTATTTCCAACAAATGTACCCTGAATGCAGTTAAGCAATATTGCATGTAGTGTAGTTATGCGGAATTTCAGTAATATTTTCAGGAATTCAAATATGCGGTATTGTTTCAACTCCTTTTTCTCACATTTACATGGTGAAATTACACTTTCCCGCGCTATCAAATGGTGCTCGCAGTGTTAGGGATGCCAACGCACCAGAAAACAAAAAATCGTCAAAAAGTCAGTTACGCGGTATTGTTTCTTCACCGACGATATGCTACCTTCAAGTTTTGCATAAAGTTTCATGAAAATACATTAGGTAGGAAAGAAGTTATAAATTTTGTTTAAATTCAATCCCTATAAAGGGTAGTTTCCCTTACACAAATGTAATCAGAGTTTGTACTCAGATCAAATAGCTACCTTTAAGTTCTGGATAAAGTTTCATGAAAATATATTAGATATGAAGGAAGTTATTAATTTTGCCCAAATTCACCACCTATAAAGAGGTACCGTAGTTCCCTTTGCACAATCGTAATCAGAGTTTATACTAAAACAAATATGCTACCTTAATGTTCGGCATAAAATATAATGAAAATCTGTTGAATAGGAGAGAAGTTATTAATTGTGTCCATCTAGATTAAGTAATTGGGACATTCCATGGTCATGTGTGGGACATTTGTACTAATTTCTTAATCACATATCTTCATATAATTAGTTAAGTAAATTTTTAAATTAAAAGTCTTGTATGCCAAAAAGAAAGTGCCAACAATGACTGATTTTTTGAGCTATGAAAAGTTAAATCTTTTTTGTGTACTTGGACAATACAAGACACAAGATGGTCACGTGCAGGACACATGCATTTCCCTAACATAACAAATTACTGAGTTATGATAGAAAATTCAGCCCATCTGCTAATGCTGCCATGCTGTATTTTTTTCTGAATTACTTGCAGAAAATTCTATAATCTCACCCAATCACATTGAACAAAACATTAACTGGTGAGCCTGTAGATTTTTTTTTTTGTTGGTCACATGTGGGACACAGGGGGTCACGTGTGGGACTTTTACCCTTATGGGAGGAATTAAAACAGATGACTGTAAATACTCTTAGGCTATTATACGTAAATTTTTTATGGAATAACAAAAAAAATTATAAATATCACAAAACTAAGGAAACATCAACAAATTTTAAAAAGGAATGTTCTTCATAAAGAACACAATACAACAGTTTATTCTACTTTAAAAATGCTCTGAAAAATAAAAAAACTCCATGATTATTCACAACATCTAGAGATAACAGTTTCTTGACACTCTCTTGTTGGCTGTAGGAGATACGTCAGGTCGTTCAGGCCACTTGAAGTGATTTGAAATTCCAGCCTGTACCAAAGCCGAGACTTCAATTTTGTCACAAGCATGTACCTGCAATTACTTCAGAGTCAGTATAATGTGATTCTCTGCCACGTAACAGGTATGGGTACTGCTAACAACCTGTGAGGCTAGTTCAGCAAAATATCTGGGTAATTATAAGTAGGCCTACTGGTTTTCGTTTTTTATGAAATTAATTTTTTTAATTATTTGATTATTATTCCTAATGTGAAAATACTTCCAAGCAAAATCTATCTAGTACTTCTCAGAAAGTATAGGGTATTTCAAAAGTCAGTTCGAACACTAAACACCGCTATAAATATTATAATATTTGAGATAGGGAAAAAAACAAAAACATCACAGTGTTGGGCACACAACAGGGTTTGCAAAACATTGGTAAGATGTCCACCATTCTCTTGTTCAATGTATAGCATTCTGTCTGCGACACCATGCACAGCATTTTCCAGGTAATGTCTTGAAATATTGGCAATTTCTTGCGAGGTGGCATCTTTCAGTTGCAGTAGGGTTGTTGGATGTCAGGAAAACTCGTTCTTTAAGGCAACCCCACAACCAAAAGTCGGCCGGATTGAAATCTGGAGATCGCGGAGGCCACATTGTTGGAAAGTGCCTCCTGATGACTTTGGTCGGAAAAAGAACCTCAATTACGCGTGTTAACTCCACCATTAATTTTTAGTAGGTTATTTTTCGACGTTTTATCAACATCTTAGGTTATTTAGTGTCTGATGAGATGAAAGTGATAAAATGCCGGTGAAATGAGTCCGGGGTCCAGCACCGAAAGTTACCCAGCATTTGCTCATATTGGGTTGAGGGAAAACCCCGGGAAAAAACCTCAACCAGGTAACTTGCCCCGACTGGGAATCGAACCCGGGCCACCTGGTTTCCTGGCCAGACGCGATAACCGTTACTCCACAGGTGTGGACAATAATGGAATAAGACAGACTGTTAAAGTAAATGGGGAGCGCTACTAAGCATGTTACAGAACTTCGTCATCCCTAGACTGAGGAATCACGATTTGGGCGCTCCACCCCACATCTTTATCCCTGAAAAACAATTAATTAAGCAGATGTTTGACGATCGTGTCATCAGTAGGCACTTTCCAACAATGTGCCCTCTGCGATCTCCAGATTTCAATCCGACTTTTTGGTTGTGGGGTTACCTTAAAGAACGAGTTTTTCTGACACATCCAACGACTCTACTGCAACTGAAAGATGCCATCTCTCAAGAAATTGCCAATATTCCAAGATATTATCTGCAAAATGCTGTGCATGGTGTCGCTGACAGAATATTGTACATTGAACAAGAGAACAGCGGGCATCTTCCCAATGTTTTGTAAACCCCATTGTTTGCCCAACACTATAATGTTTTTGTTTTTTCCTTATCTCAAATATTATAATATTTATAGCTGTTTAAGCTTGAACTGACTTTTTAAATACCCTATATTTCCAGCATCTTTATCATGAACTTATTTTAAAATTCTGACAATGACCCATCGCTCCATATTATTTCAACTTCGGCTCATCACTACCTGATCAAATGATTTCATCATATAGAAAGTGAACACAAATACAATGTCTTTGTCTTAGATTGGCAGTCAGAATAGATAAGGTACATTTTACATTGTCCTTTATAGAAAACAGCTGCAGTAAATAAAAGTACACTTGTGTGTGATCAAAGAGCACTTTGAATTTCTAACAGACTTGGAGAGCAAGTTTTGTTTTGATTACAAAGGTGATAAAAATAAAATTGCATACATGTCCCATATAGGATGGTTATGTGTGGGACAACAATGAAAATCATTATTTAATTGTTTGTAATTAATAAAATAATTTCAAAATGTGGTCATGCAATTGTTGATTAAAAAAGAAGGAAAAAAGTTACTCGAAGTTTTTTTAATGAATATATTTCTTTTGCAAAACAAAATATAACCTATTTTGAGTCACATGTGGGACATAGATGTTAATTCTTTTCACTGGCTTAATTAATAATTACTTAACACATTTATAACGTTATAATAATAAACTTGTGTTAAAATATATATTCACTTTTCACACAGAACAGGAAAAAGTTGCACAATAATGTTTGTTAAGCAACTGAGAGTCTCAAAAACAATGCAGTTTCAGTCTAGTGGGAAATGGCTGATAAAGGTCATCTTAAATGCAGATGTACCACAGTTAAATTTTGAAGCAATTGAAAAGGCAATGTGTTTCTACTTAATTCAGGGTTTTATGTACCATTTTACAAAACTTTTACCTGAAAAAAATAAATTATGATAAATTCATAATAATGTCCTGTTTTTCATGGAATATCCCAATTGCACACTGTGCGATGCGGGCTGTTGTGAGGGAGGCAATGAACCTCTGGATTTTCTAAAAGCAATTTGTAATTAAATATTATTGATATTGTTATAATAATTATTATTACTGTTGTTGTTTTGTTATTATATTGAAATTTAGTTAAAGTAGTATTTTATGAAGAACAAATTGATTTTAAGTACACATTACTGCAGCAAACTCATATACATAATTAACTTAGGTGATAAAATATGTGTACCTTAACCTATAATTAATATATACCACATGTATATTTGAATCGCACGTTTTAAAAAGAAACAAAGTCAAAATTTGCATTTTTTTTGTGATGAAATGATTAATACTTTCATGAAGTACTGATTTGCAAAGAAATGAACTTAGTCAGTCAGACCTTCCCCTGTATCTCTAACATCAAGTTGATATTTATAGTATGGGACTCGTACACTCGTATTTAACATATTCATGAAAATAAGTTTTTTTTTTTTTTTGCTCTCCTAAAATGTAGCAAATTTTGACTTAGTTCCTGTCTAAAATGTGTTATCCTTTGAAATATTAATACATTTCTCACTTTCATTTCATTATGAATTAACACAACGCAAATGAGAGCACAGTCCCATGTGTGGTATGGGAGGATTTCGAAGTTTCATTTTCTCTCTATGAGGCCGGGAGGGGAACATCCCTATGCACCGCGAACTGAGGTCTATTGTGCACCCCTGGGATGAGTTGTAGCCCAATGACCGCACCCATGCTGAACCGACCTAACCCCCAACACCCTAACGACAGTCCCACCATCCCTTTAAGTCCGTGTACCATTCCATCTCAACAGCCCCCACATTCCCCCCCCCGCAAACGGTCTGAGGTATAGGCCACCCCTATCGTCGGAAGGGAAGTGGGTTCTGCTGCTGGGTCACCAACTACCATATCCGTGGAGGCCAACCGAGAGCATCAGGAGCTTCGGAGGGCCGCCGCAGGGGCAATCTGAAAACCAAGAATACAAGCAGAATGATAAGGAAAGGATAATGAGGGGGGGGGGGGAAAGGAAGTGGCGAGAATGAGTGGGATTCCATATGCCTGATATTCATCCATAGGAGTGAGGAAAAAACCTCACCCAGGCAACTCGTCCCAAGCGGGGAATTGAACCCCGGCCTGCTACCACGAGACCACAGCAGTGGACTTTCATTAGTACTAGAATTATTATTATTATTATTATTATTATTATTATTATTATTATTATTATTATTATTATTATTATTAACGGTATCATTGAAGTGGGTGTAAATGTAGAATTGAAACTATGTTAATAATGCACATACCGTCAAAAACTTGCATTTTCAATTTATTTTTAAGTGCACATGGTAGTTTCCTAGTACCCAGTACTCGTCATGTAAGTTTTTTTTTGTGTTTGCACAGTGGTTCCTTTCTGAAAAGAATTTCAATAGTTTGTTACTAGATGTGATTTTAGTCAGTTTGTAATATATTTTTGGTCCAGGGAAAATACACATCTCTTATGAATATACAACAATGGCTGACTTAACGGCTTATGTAACGAGTACCGGGTACTAGGAAACTTCCCTAATTATCTGGTTTTAGGGCGGAATGCTGTAGTTTCATTCATGTTTTTGCATTTAGCCTATTTCGGTAATTTGTTTTCGTGGATAAATACGCAGAGAATCCAGATATGAAACTGATTAATATTATATTTATTTTTAGATTTTTAATAGTATTAATAGTAATGAAATAGGTCAAGGTACAGTACCTATTTAATAATTAACACAATATATAAAATCCAGCACCGTACTTAATTATTCTGCTCAGTGGGATGAATATGTTCCTTTTTAAAGCCTACAATGTTTTTTGTATAATTATTTGGTTTTAGGGCAAAAAACTGTAGCCTAATTTCTTCTTCTGCATTTAACCTATTTCGGTAATTTATTTTCGTGGATAAATTCGCAGAGAATCCAGATATGAAACTGATTAATATTATATTTTTCTTAGAACTTTAGTAGCCTAGTATTAACAATAATGAAATATAAAAATTCTTAATATTTATTTTGTAATATTACGATTATATTATAATTATTATTGGTGACATTTCAGGTTTTTATTGATTCGTTTTTCGTGACTGTATACATTTAGCCGTTGAACTATTCTCCAAACTTAAAATACTATTTAAATACAATTTACGATTCACAGAATTCCACACTTTCAGAAGCGCTGCATTCCACGATTCATTTTGTTTCTATTTATTGATAAGAAAGGATGGCCATAAATAATATAATGTATTAAAATCATGAATTCTCATTGCCCTCAGTAATTTTTATATTGCATCACGCGTTAGGTACTAGTATTTTTAAATGTGTCTTCTAATCGAGGCTTAATTATCAGCTTCCAATATACACATTTATTCGTAGAATCGTCATTGATGCTACAAAACGTAAATGTTTTTATTCCCTACTTATTGTTGCAATTTTCAAGCAAGAATCGTAATATAACTTAGAAAGCTTACCTCAGTGGGAAGAGGTTTATCCTAGTTGTCCCATGGGAATCGAACCGAGCTCCTCAATTCACGTACTCTCCATAAAGCGCTATCTTTGCTTGCTTTAAATGAAATCAAAACTCATAATGGCGGTCCAATATGTCATTTGCATAGTTGAAGAAGGCATTGTTACGCGTTGGGCGATGATCGCGAATTCCATAGAGAATGAAAAAATGGAACTAGCGTCAGAGAGAGGAAGCTGTAAATAAGAAAATTGATAGTACATTGAGAACTTTCGATCTGACTTTAAAATTCCCCTGTCGTTTTCATACTTTATATTTAAAACACAATTGATATAATGTACATTTTATTATGCAGTTATATATTGCATTCCTGTTACTTTATTTTTGTCACTATAGAAATCACAAATCGTTACTTTTTCCGAGAATATTAATTTCAAAACCCTTTGGCTTAGAGATCTTCGTCTTTTATTAATTTTATATCTGTAAATTCATTCTATACTATGTTGGCTGCGTTTTCATAATACGAGATGAACCTTAATGTTGCGATTGTGAAGTTAAGAAAACATAGTTCATTTGTATATTTGGTTTTTAAAAAATTACATTTCTTTGCATGTGTCCCCATTTTATCTGGAACAAGTGAAAGTAGATAGTTGAAATTACACCATTTTTGTATCATAATTATGTCAGTCATGTGGTGATTGAAATATACTCGTAGAGCAGAAACTTGTGTAGGAGTCAAAACTTTTTCAATTAATAATACAATACAAAGAAGTTAAGTCGACAGTAGATAATTGGAATAAATGTATATTTCCCTAGTAATTAGTGATGGGCCGCTCATGAGCGAGTCGTTTCGAATGAACGACTCCCGCTCCCTCCTTACAAAAGAGCGAGTCGTTCATTGCATTTCGCTCCCTACTCTTGGGAGAGCAAGGCAACTTCACCTCACTCTCTTGCACGCAGTTTTTTCACATCCAAGAAATTGTTTGTTTGTTTTTGTTCTTCAAAATAATTTATGCCTAGTATTTTGTTAATAAGTTGCCCTTTGGGGTGTGGAAAGGGGTGCTCCGATTTTTTATGGGGTGCTTGCGCACCCTTTCGCACCCCCCTAGCGACGTCCCTGTTTACCAACACTTTCAGAACTGTTTTTAATTGATCTGTTTATACTACATACCGATCCTTCACGATTGTTACTGGTTCCTAAAATAGCGTAAGTAATGTAAATGGGCTCTCTCCCTCTGGGATAACATGGAAACTTGCCTTACTCTACGTGTACAAGAAGCTTTTCTCCGCATTCACAGACCGATGCAAACCGATTCGAATGTCTATTGCAATGGCATCTATTGAGAAGCATGTGTACTATGTCATACAGTTAACAACCCGCTCTGCAGTTATCATAGAAGAGTCGGAGCGGTGCGGTGGTGAAGCGTAGGGTGAGTGATCACTAGAAGCGAGCTGGTTGAGAAAGAGGGAGGACACTGTACTGCTCCGCTCTTTTGAACGACTCCTCAAAAGGAGCGGGAGTCAAAGAGCTAGCTCGCATCAATGAACGACTCCGACCCATCTCTACTAGTAATTACTTTTAAAACTAATGCTGATAATTAGCATTGCATTTCAATTTTCGAAGCTTGTACAGTAGAACCCCGATTATCCATCACCCTATTAACCGATTGGCAGATTATCCGATGTCTTTTTCTAGTTCAATTTTTTTATTGCAGAGAACAAATGAAGCTCTCAGGAGGTAATTAATTACAAGCCTTTACCCTTACACAGTATGTAGTAGGAGTGTTTTCGTTACTGGCAACTGGGACATTTACTTGTGGGAAGGGGTGTTTTTCCCCAACTTGTAAAATAGACACTACTGTACATGCTTTCAAAGAAATTACCCCAAGAACTTTCAACTCATATACCATTCAGACCTTCTTCTTACTATTCGAGTGGGCGTAATGTGTACTTCTATGCAAAATGTCTTCCACGGGTGTCAAAAGAAAAGGTGTTGTGCTAATTATCGAAAAAAAACAAAAAACAAATAATTGAGAGTTTTGAGGAAGAAACTGTGGCTCATTTCATACGAGATTGGCGTTACAACTCTGCGATATTTATTTTAAAAAAATACAAGAATACAATTGTGCAAAGTACGAGTACGCAAATCTACAACACGAGACTTCAAATTTTCCTGTCTTCCATCACCCTTGGTCCTTAGAACCCGTTGTTGACAACAGAACTTAAATCACTGAAGTTCTCATTCATTACCTAGCATGTCAAACACCATCACGGAGAAAATTACGAAATTATAGTTTAATTCACGAATTATCCGATTTTTTCGATTAACTGTTCAGTTCATCCCCTTCATTACCTCGAATAATAAAGGTTCTACTGTATTTGAAAAATTCATTAATTTCAACGAAAATAGTGTCCATTCCGGAATCCTAGAGGATGTTGATGAAAAACCATTATTTTTTTCTTTTAGCTATAAAACGTCCTTTAGTAAAGAATTAATTTTATTTTACAACAAAACAAAATAATGTAATTTTTTGTGTTGTACTAGCTGAAAGCCCGGGCTTTCCCTTTTTGCTTCTAATTTTAATCAAACTTGTTAGATTTTTCAGAAATCTCGGAACTCAACTATATACAAACAAAACAAATTGCCTTTACTATGCTTTCTCGTCCATAAAGATGAATCTTTACATAGCGTCACTTACATCAATTAATAAGCTTCTTAGCCAAATACCTGCCAGGGTCAACTCAATTTAAAACAGTTGTAGATCAGGCACCGAAAAGAAAACATTTCATCATGTGCCTTACGTTCAACTGGTTTTTAATGTGTATGTGTGTATATACTGTGTATATATATATATATATATATATATATATATATATATATATATATATATATACAGTGAAACCTGCCTTTGCGGTCACTTCATTTAAACGGCCACCTGGCCAAATGGCCAATTTTCTCTGGAACCAATTGGATTTTCTATAAGAACAATACAAATTCTCTCTTTATTTAGCGGCCACCTCATGCACCGGCCAGAGGCCAGGGTCTATTTGGATTGGAACCTGACTATAACAGTCACTGTCCAACAGAAAATATTTTCACGGATACTGTCTGACCTATTTTTTCAATGGTTAGAGGACAGGAAGCAATATAAAGAGGACAATACCTAAGTGTACATCAGTACACCCTCCATGTCTTGGGGTTAGTTGGTTACTGTTTTATGACTCTTTTGTCACTTTCCACTCCGACCCTGCACAGCTATAAATTCTTACTCGTTTTTAAAGGATTGAAACACGGACTTTTTCTATCGAAAAGTCACAGTATGTTTTAGGTCAGTAGTTAACCATTCGAATTTTTTATATTTTTTTCTCTCCTCTTTCTATCTTTCTCTATTTGGACCAGCTTTCAGGAATTTTTCTTTTCTTCACTCAGTTGATTTAGGGGAACTGTGACGTTAGTTTGAGAGAGAAATCATGTCTAACAATAAATCTAGAGTGGTGTTAAGTTTAGAGGTGAGACGAAAAGTGATTGAAGAAAGTGAGAAGGGAACATCTGCGAGAAAAATTGCAGAAATATTCAAATGTGGAAGGACACAAATAAACGGTATAATTAGGAATAAAAATGAAATATTAAAAGAGTGGGAGGAAAATAAGCATGGTGGCCAAAAAAAATGAAGAGAGAATCTGTGTTTAGTGATGTGAATGATTTCATTTACGAATGGTTCAAGTGTGCGAGGGCAAAGAAATTGCCAGTAAGTGGGCCTATGATTCAAGAGAAAGCTCTTGAAATTGCCAAAGAACTCAGTGTAAGCAATTTTGTTGCTAGTAATGGGTGGTTAGAGTGCTTCAGAAAACGACATAACATTGCATTTCGATCTGTGTCTGGTGAAGGAGGTGACATTGCAACCAATGATATTGAACAATGGAAAAACAGACTGCCTTCAATTCTTGCGGACTATGAACTCAGAGACATTTACAATGTCGACGAAACAGGTCTTTTTTTCAGGGCCCTCCCTAACAAAACTTTATTTTAAGAAAGGAGAGTGTAAAGGGGGAAAGTTGGCAAAAGACAGAATAACCCTACTCTTTTGTTGTAATGCTGCAGGAGAAAAAGGACCACCTTTAATGATAGGGAAATCATTAAAGCCCAGATGTTTGAAAAATGTTGACATGGGCTTATTGGGGGTGAAGTGGACTGCCAACAATAAAGCTTGGATGACATCATCATTGTTTGAGAATTGGCTATGCGATTTCAATTCCAAGATTAAACGACAAAATCGCAATGTGATCCTGCTCCTGGACAATGCACCGTGTCATCCTGAAACGCAATTGTCAAACGTAAAATTGGTGTTTCTTCCCCCAAATACGACATCACACTTCCAGCCCCTTGATCAAGGCATTATCCAGTCATTTAAACTGAGGTACCGCAAGCGAGTTTTGAAAAGGCTAGTTGCAAGAATGGAAGAGACTGACAGTGTGACAGAACTCACGAAGACAGTTAATGTTGGAGATGCCATTTCATGGACGAAATCTGTCTGGAATGAAGTTAGTGAGACTACAATAACAAAGTGTTTCGCAAAGTGTGGGATCATCGCATATTCGAGTCCTGCTGAACCAGCGCCATCCCAACCTGGTGAAGAAAACGACATTGACGCAGAGCTTCAATCTCTGGCATGGGCAGCAGGAGTTAATTATGACCCAGATTTTGACGAGATGCCTATTGATTGCTTCGATGATTTGAACGGCAACTGGGAAGACCGACTTAAGGCAGAGTATCAAGGTAATGTTTCTTTGCAACATTTTGCATGCATATCAGCATTCATTAAACAGTATTTTGTTTAATTTCCTAATATATACCGAATAGGCCTAGTGATGAAAATTAATTCCTCGCCATCTTCCATAGGTGTCCCTGTACCTGAGGAAGATGGAAGTGACACCGAAAAAGAAGCTGATGGCATAAGAGATTCGGTCTCAAGTTTAAAAGACGGTATTCTTGCTCTTCAAAACATAAAATCTCTGTGTGAAACAATTGATAAAGACTTTAAAATGAATGCAATGGAATCATGGAATAAATTGTTGGACACTTTAGAGAACTGTGCAGTGAAAAGAAAATGTAAAAATCTAAAACAGTTGACATTGAAAGACTACTATACTGTATAACATACATAAAGTGAACTCCACAATGTGAAATGTAGAATAATTTAATGTAATACTGTAGTGCTGTAGTTCTAAGCATATTTAGTATTAACAATACAGAATAAATTAATATGCATGATTGTTGTGCTCGCATAGTACTAAAAAGTCAATGAAATTCAGTATTTTCATGCTCATTCATGAAAAACCGTAACCTTAATCAAGCGGCCACCTGATAAAACGGCCATTTTACAAGGTAATTCAGATGGCCGCTTTAGACAGGTTTCACTGTGTATATATATATATATATATATATATATATATATATATATATGTTTAATCTGGTATAGTTAACACCAACAGGTCTTCTCTTCCACACCACCAGAAATACAAATAAAATAACAGAGAAAATAAAACTATAAACTAAGTAAAGCCAAATGAAAATATATAATATATAAAGGCTAGTCACACAAACTTTAAATGAGTTAGTACTGTCTTGAAGTTCAGGAAAAAACAAAAACATACCCCTCGGTACCTATACCCCAACTAAAGCGATGACTCAATGTTCTACAGATCTTACATTTTATCTCTGCCTGTTAGTGTTCATTAAATTTCAAGTGGCTTATCTTATTCGTGGGCGTCAGCATATTGAAAAGCATTACAACCTTTCTGCCGTCTCCATTATAAGATCTGTACATTGATTTGAAGCTGTGGTACATAAATTTCACGTAATTTCATGTCTATGTGTGCTTTCACTTGAATTTCAGAGACAGCTGATGATATATAAGAAATTCCCTCGTTTCCAGTGTGAACCCGTTGTGGTGTCATCATGAGCCAAAATTTCTCTCTTTATCAGTCGTACCAAAGGATCATATATACGTAGGGCTATATAATGTAATTTATATTGGAAAAATTTTTACCCCCTTGACTGCTGTATGCTCGCTTACTTTATTCCCTTTTTTAATGACTTGAGAAATTATACCTAAAAAATTCAGAACATATTTTTAATTGTTTATTTTATGACGCTTTATCAACTACTATGGTTATATAGCGTCAGAAAACTTCGAAAAAACTTCTACCAAGTAACTTGTCCCAACCATAATTTGAATCCAGGTCCGATCGTTTCATGGTCACGCATGCTAACCGTTACTTCACACTAGTGGAATCCAGAGCATAGTAATTATGTAATATATTATATGTATTGTATAATTTCACGGGGTCATTATTTAACATAATTATATTCTGACAGACACATATTTTAGAGATTCAGAGATTTTTCTTTCCACAACTCTTAACATATTACATTAGCAACATGATTACACATAGAATTTCGTAGTAGCGCATTTTTGGACATTAACAACAATATTTTGAGAGATATGTTACTTTATAATTGAATCGGTCGGAGCTAAAAGGAATTAACTCACTTTTGACAACCTTTCAGGAGAAGCAAAAAATATTCATCTAATAACACAAATATTATATTTTTATGTTATAGAACACAAAAGAACATTTAAAAGTCTTAGTTCCTTCTTCCACCGTTCGATGCACATGACATCAGTTGTTCAAATTGTTGCATAACCCAAAACTTCATATTTTGACTTAATTCCTTTTAGCTCCGACCGATTCAATTAATACAGTGTTATTTTCAGTGGACTTGCATACATTCAGATACTACATTACGAACATGATGAAGGTACCATTGAATTTATTTTTGTTATGCGTACAATTCCTTTCTTCTCCTCTATTGCATTTACACCATGTCCCTTAGAAGAATCGAGAAATAAGTGCTGATTTAAAGTATAAATAATGGTTTTATAACATAACCTTTTGTATAACTTGATGTAAAAGCTCTCCGAATTTCGGAGAATGGTCAGTGCAACTCGATGTGTTTGCCTCGAGCTACCCTGAAGACATCTAAAAGGTACTCAACCTTCTCCCAAGTGTTCCATAACATTTGTGGGGTGATTAGTGCAGCTGCATTTATAATGTGTTGTCTCAGTTTTTCCAAAGTGCCAATGGTATCACGTTGGTACACAACACTTGTCACAAAGCCCCAGATGAAGGTCAATGAGCGTCAAGTTGGTTGACCTAGGTGGCCAGGCAAGGGTTCTCCTCTTCCGACCAACCTATTGGGAAAGTTTGCATTCAAGAAGCCACATACTGCTCCACTGTAATGGGATGGAGCCCCAGGTTGCTGAAGAGCCGATTCTGGGAGAAGCTGATCAATAACAAATGTTCTGCAACATGTCCAGATACACATTCCCTGTGACTGTTGCCTCGATGAAGAAGAATGGTCCAACGACGGAATGTTCTACTGAATGGCGCCAAGCTTGTTTCCACAATAAACGTTAGTGTGCATGCACATGAACATGCAACTGTTTTTAAACCATTGGTGCATAAACTTGCACAGTTTCTGCATCTTGTCAGATGTAAATCACAAAGATATCTTCATCTGATTTTAAATGGTGAGCATTTATTTCTCGATCCCTCTAAGCAGGACATGGTGTATATAAATGTTTAGGTGTGCTCACTCGAAAGGAAAGTACATAGTTAACATTGCGAAAAACACGGAGTTTCTAAGTGAATGTCTGCAACTTTGAGCGACTGTACTTGAGCTTTATTTTAATACGACCATTACAAATGCTAGTCGAACTGAAATTGCAGTTGCTTAAGTTCTAAATGCATGTTAGTGGGTATCATAAGAATATATGGAATATAATGATCTTCTCCTTTCATTTTGCCAGATAATATTTCCATTTCTATTACGTTTTGCATGAGCTCTTCACATCAGTTGTTGTTGTCTGTAGTTTATTAATACTTAAATGTAAATTGTATTACAGCTGTAATAGCCCTAAGGCCATACACTAGTGTAACATTTACTGTGTAGAGTTTTACACTGTTGGTGAATGTTACTTATGTCCCGCCCACTATAGGAACTGCACTTGAACTGCCAACATAGAAAACAAAAAATCACACTCAATTGCTTTCACCTTCATCTTGACGTGATAATAAAAGCCTAAACTAACCTAACCTGTGTCGGTGTCTATTCCAAAATCGGCGGAAGTCGCTCAACGCTCAGTGGGTGGTGATACTCTACATTGACCAAAACTAATTCTGCAGCAAGACCAATGTGCTTTTTTACCTCAAGAGATATCCCACCTTTGCCACAGCCTTTACAGAGTACATTATTTTGTAGTACACTAGATAATATGCCAACATCTATAACCTCATTGGTATCACTAAGACCAGTTACACACTATACCGAGAGATGTGTAATGTGAAATGTGTGCCGAGAAATGCGCGAGCGAGGCGAGACAGCATTGTCCACACACTGCGCCGAGAAATGTGTAATCGAACCAAAAAGTACAGAATACATAATAGTTGTCAGTGTCGCGCGGTATCCATCTTAATTTAACCTATCACTGTGTTTTCATAGTGTAGTTGTGTTGTTTTAAATTTGTACAGTAATACTTTGATAAATTTAAATATGCTGATCTATGTTCTGTATGGCAGAGGAAATAAGAGTCCAAGAACATAACCTATCATGGATATGTATGAGAGATTAATGGCATTATGTACGCAAATATCCGGAGTTGTTGTTGTCTGTAGTTTATTAATACTTAAATGTAAAATTGTATTACAGCTTTCCAAAGGATCCTGAGGTTAAAGCTGTTCAAACACCTCGTGTTGTCGTTGCAACACAATTTGTTCCAGTCACTTCAGGGAGTTGGATGTGGATCGCACGACCTTATCATATGTGTATCAGACAGGGGGCTGTGTTGTATATATTTGCACCTTGAAGAACCAAAGGTTAGTTAGATGAGCATTACACTGATAATTAACCATAATAATACTGGTATATCCATTCGCTACTGTGTATAAAGTAGGCTCATTATGTTATATGAATTATTATTTTCAGGAAAGAAGAAGAGTAAAACGAAAGTTTGCTGAAATCTTCCCTCACTCTACTGTGACAGTTGTAGACGAAGTTGGGACCTCCATTATGTCATTGGAAACTGATACTGAAAATGAAATTTGGGTTTTATCGAAGAAGAATAAGGCAGTTAAGGAAAGGATAGTTTTGTGTACAAAAAGAGAATAAGACATTGCAACAGTATAAATGGCGAGTGGTGAAATCAGTGGGTGATTTAAAAGATGTGTTGGAAACTGTGAAACAGAAAATCTTGTTTGGATACGAGTTTTGTGATATGTCACGTTCCATTTCAAAGACTTTTGTATCTCTTCTCAAGATACATATGAAAGGTTAATGGTAAAAAGCAAAAGAAACAGTGTGATGAAAACGTACCTAGCCTACCGGTAGCAATTAATTTTCTTTTCCCTAACACATATAACTTTGTTAAAGAATTTGATACAGCTCTTCCTAATCCTCGGACTCTATAGAAATGATACAAAGTTCATTGTACAGATAAATGAGATATTCATATTCTTAGCATAATATAAATAAAATGTTAATATACAAATAGTTTTGTTTTTTCTATGTTTATTATGTTGTAGTCTATAGTTTGAACCTTATAAATCATCCAATGTCTTAATAAAAATACAGCAGTGGATCAAACCAAGAACCAACAGTTTAATAATACTAAAAAGGTAAGTAGTTTACGTAATTTCGTGGTGCAAAATATAAATTAATGAAATATAACTTTTATTTTCTTTGGGAAGTTATATTTTGATTGTTACTCCATTACCATGAAAAGAAAAAGATTTATATTGCATAAAACTGCAATAAGTGTAGGCCTATTTGACAGACTCTTTGATGCGAAAGTGGCACTGGCTCTGACAATGTGGTCATAATAGAGGAGGTGTTGGAGCTTCTTTTATTGCACCCAATTATATAAAATATTTGAAAAAATTATCAATATCAGACGTGATAGTTCCAGCATGGGTTACTAGGGAAATGACTAGTTTTCATAATATTGTATCTTGGACCTAACTGCAACAATGCATTAAAATACAAAAGAATCAAATCTGTATAATTTCAATAAGTGTGGGCTACAAAATCGCATTAGAATACACAAGTATCAAAAGATTTTTTATTCTGAAAGTACAATATTATATGTGGCTGCAAACCAAAACCATGTTTTACTAGGTTATACAACTCGCAGAAGTCAGTGAAACGAAAGAAAATTGTGCCTTCTTTGGTGTAATTTTTCTGGAGAATTACCATTATTCCCTCGCTATATTAAATGGCATGCAGCAAAATCGTATTTCACTTTATCGCGAAACGGAATGATACTGTTCACTTTTTCATGACCAGGAACAGCATTCTCTTCAGTCCAATAATGAAACCCCTTCATCACGAGTACAATGAAGAAAACTTAATCATTAATAAATTATCGTGTTGACTAGCAAGTAATACATACAGTAACATCTAATATAAAATCATATCTTTTCATTGTGTGACCTGAAAAAAATTACATCAGTAGTGACGTGGGGTTTGAGATACCCCATTTCATTTTTTTGGCTTTTTACTGAATATGACATGAAACATACTGAAGGAAGTATTGCAAGCAGCTAGACGAATCCCCACATAACAAACCAGAGTATCTAGTAGCAAACAAAAAACAAAGCAAGGTGGGGTGTGTCAAACCCCACGTCACCAATGCAGGGTAAAGTATTATGTGATCATGAAGGCATAATTTCATTCATAGCCAATATCATGTTGATTGGCATTGCAAATTAGAAACTTAACCTAATTAATGTCTGATTAAATCGATTATCTGCTTCCATATTTCTTCTTTTATTTGAAGACCTCCCCGGAATAAGGATATAACGAACAAAACTGTAAATTCATGTTTCAGTAGAAAGGAAAATTATTTCAGGAGCACATTTCATTACTATCACAATCATTTCACTAAACAGGGATACAAATTTATTCAGCCATTGAGTTCAATGATTTGTTATAAATAAATGCTTTAAAGTTTCTTTTCCTACCTACATCACATATTTTAATAATTTGATGTTACATTCCTTTTTCCGGCGACGTCTTCAATTTACTACTATTATAGTTATCGTCTCATGTATCATACTTATATGTATGACACCGAAAAATTTCAATGGCCGATCTGACATATTAGAACAATTTTGCTATGTTTTCTGAATTTAAAATAGCTGAAAAATGTTTTCCCGATATCTGTGTGTAACTGTAATCGTTGACAGAGGTCGAATGTGTCTTGAAAAATTCGCTGGGCTAGCGATCAGAGCGAGAAATGTGTTTGCCTCGCGCGAGGTGAGCGAGAAACTCGTAGTGTGTGACGTTCCATTTAAAACAATGCTTTCGATTAAACGCATTTCTCGGCACACATTTCACATTACACATTTCTTGGTATAGTGTAACCGGCCTAACACTGTGTTCTTGTTGCAGAGTTTCATAAATGATTTTAGAATTTTCAAGTTTCTTTCCTGATGCACAGCCACTATTTACAGCATACATGGGCAGAATTTTCAGTTACGTGAAGCACAACATTACGCAATACTTTGTTTATTAGGAGGCAGAGTAGGAAGGAAGATTCAAACTGCGACCAGCGTCCGCTTATCTTAATTGCTAGGGTGTCCGCTTATCTTAATTGCTAGGGCGTCCGCTTATCTTAATTGCTAGGGTGGTCAGTGGCAGATTGTTAGTAACCATTAATAAAGCATACTAAACACAGGAAAAGACTTGAAAATGTTATAATTATTTTTCTATATACATATACAAAGTGTGCAAAAGGAAATTACTGATACACATACAGACATCTGCATAAACAAAAGCAATAAATTATGACTTTTTATATAAAAAATTCGAAATATAAGAAGACTTAAGGGGAGCAGGTACTGCCTATCTCAACAATGTTAAATTCAGGTACGCACAGCTCAGAAACTACTTGAGATAGAAAAACAATTTTTACAACACTTATCAATCTTAAAGTCCTCTATTTTTAAAACAAAATGTATTATTGTAGCTTTAAAATTGTGGTCCCAAAAAAATAACATGTGATTAAAATTTAAAAAAAAAATTAGATCACAATAAAAAAATTTTTATCAATTATAGGAATTGAATGTACTTAATGAAATTATTCTAATACATAGATAAAGGTTATAAATATAACATGTAAAAATTTCAAACCTCTATGTTCAATGGTTTCAGAGCTACGCGTACCTGAACTCTGTGATTTTAACATTGTCGAGATCTGCTCCCCTTAAACTTATTTAAACTGAAATAAACCATGTAATATGTATTTCTTCATGTATTATTATTATTATTATTATTACTATTATGAATTCAATTTCTATTATTATCAACGTCGTTCTCAACGATGTTCATTTCTGAAAATGCAATTGTTTCGAAGTCAGGTTCAAAATCTGACACAGCAATCCTTAGTTGAGCAGTTAAATGTTCATCTGTCAATCTCGATCTCGTTTTACATTTCACATAATTTAACTTTGAAAAGAACTGTTCACAGATATATGTGGAACCAAACACACATGCTATATTTGCAGCAAATGTATGCAGTCTGGGGTACTTATTTATGTCCAGTTGTTTATAAATTTCTAGACCAGTTACATTGACACATTTGCTTTTCAGAAAAGTATCATTCTGTAAACAAATTACTTCCATTTGCAGATACGGCCTGACATCCATGATATTAACAGAAAATGGATTGGCGAAAAGCAAGAAATCATTATGCTTATCATGGAAGTCATGAAATCTAACATTTATATTATTTCGTGTTTCAAATTTCCAAGCATGCTTATGTAATTATCATTATTACCTCTGTTAACGGGCAAAGAAAGTAAACAAGGAAAATAATAATATTGCTGTTGTTTCAATTGCTCCATCCACAAATCTAATTTCATTACGAAACTTTTGATGTGATCATAAAGGTGTACAACGTTCTGGTTTCTTCCCTGCAGCTGACAGTTCAGATCATTAAGATGCCCCGATATATCACACAAAAATGCCAAGTCTCGTATCCATTCATCGTTATCTAATTCTGGTATATTCTTTCCCTAAAAGCAAATAGAACAGTATAATTAATTCATATGATAGAAGAAGTGTATCATTAACATCAACAAATTTTGATAGATTTATCGAAAGCCCCTTACCTGTTGTTTCATGTAATCGGCCACTGAAATTCTTAAGTCGAAAAATCTCTTCAGCATTTTTCCTCGACTGAGCCATCTAACCTCTGTATAATACACAAGATCTTCATAATTCTCGTCAATATCACGGAGGAGTTGCCTGAATTGTCTGTGCATTAGAGCTTTTGATTTGATTTTATTAATTGTTTTTGTAACTACATCCATGACATGTTGTAAATTTATTATTTTCGCAGATAAAGCTTCTTGGTGTATGATACAGTAATATGCCTGCAGTTCTTCAGGTTTTCCTATGTTCTTTAAATGAGATTTTAAGCGACCAACAAACCCCAATTTTTCTCCACACAAAGCTGGTGCGCCGTCAGTAGCAACAGAAACCAGTTTCATCAATGACACTTCATTAGTTTCTAACACACTGCACACTGCTTCAAAGATGACTTCGCCAGTGGTTCGGGATTTAAGGGGCACTAAGTCTAACAAGTACTCTTGAGGCGACAAAGTGTTGTCTACACCTCGAATGAATAAAACAAGTTGGGAAGTATCAACAAGGTCAGTTGTTTCATCTAAAGCTAAGGAATAAGCCACAAAATCTTTAATTTTAGTTTTGATTGTGTTCTTAATGTGGTCACCAATTGTTTCAATTCGCCTACCGACAGTGCGCCTAGATAACTTAATACAGTACTCTCGAAATTTTGTGTTTCACTCGGACAGATTAATTCTGCAGCTTTAATCATATACTTCTTTACTGTCTCCCCGTCTCTGAACTGTTTTAAATCACGGGCGAGTTCCCAAGAAATTGCAAAACTAGCCAGTAATATTCTGTGTTATCTACAAATTTTATTCTCTTGAATATTCTGGTGTTTCTTAAGGCCACTTAATATAATAGTTTTGCACGTTCTGAACCTAAAAACAATTTTCAAAAATTATATTTAGTATACTGTGCAAATGTTAAGATCATAAATTTTCTTCGGAATAGTGCGAAAAAATAACATTTAATTTGTCTTACCTTCTAATTCAGCATGTTCTTTATGACGTAAGGAGTAATGTCGTTGTATATTAAATTTATTAATGCCTAATAGGATTTTCGAGCATAACATACATCGCATGTTCTCCCCTTCTAAACAGCAATAAAACTCTTCCTCCCATTTCTCGTGAAAAAATCGTTTTCTAACGCGTACACACTGCTTTGATAATGCCGAATGTGTTCTTGCGTTTACCAACATTCTTCTCTTCTTAAATACTTTCAAACTACTTCTGTAACCCATATTGTAAGAAATTATCACAAAATGCACATCTATAATGCAACTCAACTGTATCGTAACACAATTAACAACACGTGTATATCACAACCATGTAAACAAACCAGTTGCTACGAAACAAAGCACAGGACGCTAAACCAGGTATGCCAATACATATAAATTCCCTACAGTGAAAAAAATTTCGCATATACTGTAAGGCGAAACAAAGCTGCTACGAAACAAAGCACAGGCCGCTAAACCAGGTATGCCAATACATACAAATTCCCTACAATGAAAAAAATTTCGCATATAAGGCGCAAAATTTGAAACTAAGATAGTAGTATGCCAGCTGAACAGGAGACACGCCCACTTTAAATGTCGCTGTCCATTTAAACCGAAAAAAAAAAAAACATACTTAGGAATCAGATACAAACTTAAATCATGGCTCATCTGAAAGATAAAGCTTCATAGATCAATAAAACACGAAAAAATGAAAAATTCAAGATTTTTTGGCTTACCGGGTCCCCTTAATGTTTGAATATTGAATTTTATATATAACATATTGCAAATGCAACAATCTAGAATAGAGCATTACTAATGCTTCTTGCACAATATGCAGTGTTACCTTCAAGAAACAATTAGATTTTAAAAAATTTATAATGCTTTTGGAATTTTCATTAAGGTAAATGTATACATTAGGGGGTGAAAATTTAAATCAGGCAACATTTAGGGCTCTCAATATTTTTAGCTATAAGAATACATTGTTATTAAGAGATTTAACTATTTTTAAACAATTTTTCTTTGAAATTGTTTATAATAATATTTTTTTTGTTTAAAAAATTTAATAAAATGGTAAATATGATACCCTCTTTCCTAATGAAGCTATTTTCAAAATTCCTTCACTGTTTTATAGGAAAAATGTTTGTCTAATGCCTGAATAAACTTTGAATAACATTTTGTTGTAATTTACCATAAATATCTTAAATTTTGTAAAATATTAGACAAAAAAGTATGCAACCTTGAAGAAAAAAAATTTTAATGGGACTGTGAACATGTAGATCAAATTTTTATTTGATTCATGCACTAGATTACATTCCAAGCTTCAAAATGATACCAGAATCATATTTCTATCTTTTTTCTTGGATGAGATATGATGTTTTCCTTAAGCCAATATGTCAAGAAACTGTACTTACGGGAAACGGCAGTTGAAAGTTAGGCTGTCAAAATCCTCCTGCTTCATACGTTATACCCTCAGCAGTAGTCTTGCGATCCACCTTCATTTTTTTTTCTTCCTCTCAGGTATCTTCTTCTGCTTCTTGCTTCTGGTGTAGCCTGATTTCTCTTCATTATATCCTTTACAACCTTCGAAGAAGTTGTGATCAGTCCAGGTTCAATTCCCATCTTCCTTAGGATGTCCAGCTCCACTTCAGGACCACAGTTGTAGTGGCACACTGCATCCATTACACACAAATTCAGTGTTGCATGTCCCACATAGGTTTCTTTTGGACACCTTTTCCAGATCATCCCATTGAAGGACTCGTTAATGTTCTGGGTCTTCCCATGCAGGCATTTCTGCAACATCTTATGGTCCGTCAGTCTTTCGTAGACCGGTTTCATTTGTCTAATCACTGCAATGGGAATACCAGGACCTTCATGCTTGTAAAGGATGCCTTTTGCTTTGACCACTTGATAAGTGCACCAACTGTCTTCACCTAGTGGACACTTTGCATGAAGTGGCTGGCTGTCATTTGCTGCGACATTGAACATAGAGGCCCAGATAGCTCTTTTCATTTTTTCTACACTTTCTGTGTTAGACCTGAGGACAATACCAAAGTAATTTTGAAGTTTGTCTCTGTGGGCTTGAGTCAGTTTCCCCTTTCCACCGATCTTTTTGGTCTTTACTAACTGCCGAAGACTTTTGCCTAAACGCTTTTGGTAGTGCCCCACACATTCTAATTTCACAATCTCTTTCCCATCATATGAGTCAAGTTCAGATACAGTTTTGAAGCTTTTTGAGTCGCCATCTCCTAAATATTGAGTATAAAGTAATCCTCTATTTTGGACTGACCTCAAAAAGAGCCTACCTGCCCCAACAGGTTCCATGTTAGGTGAAGATCCCTTGTAGTTACAGGAGTATACTGGTACATGGTCTGCTAGCCAAGTCTGATATGAAGGTGATTTTTTGTCTTCCTTAGCATTCATTCTGCAAGACATGCAGCTTTTGGACGTTACCTCCACATCGAGAACTTTACCAGTTTTTACTGACATGGCTGTCACAACACCTGACAAAGAAGAAAATCCTCTCCATTGCCATGTTCCATCAACTGACACTGCACATTCATTGCTACCAGTATTTTCACGTACTTCATTAGCAGCATCATTCATTGTATCATAAGCAAGCTGTGTTACCACTTTGTTTACATGCTTGATATGACCCTGATAAGAATTTTTACTGAGGCCACATGGCAAGCCCAGAAGGTAACATAACCTGTTCAATTCACTATAGCCACAACCAATTTCTCGGCTCGCATAGACAATTCTCCTGTTTATTTCAAAATATTTTGAAACTTTGTGGCTTGAGAATAATTCATCAGAATTATACCCACATGCTGAACAAGCCAGTTTCACACATACTGCCAAACCATTTCTCTTGCCACTATTCAAACATAATGAAACTGAACCCACCATAAGACATTCTGGACAAGCCAGTAGTAAAATTAATTTTGTTAAATATCTAACATCAAAAAGAATAAAGCCATAATGTTCTGTGTGTTCACCATTTGTTACTATCATAGAAAAGTGCCATTATCTACAAAACTACCAGTCAGAATTAAATAAGCAAACCAGCAAATGAAAGAAGAAGAAATGCTACGTCCAAAACATAATGTTTCAAAAAATGCCATTTTTCATAATTTTTTGTGTTTCTAACGTATACATATATACCTTGGGGGGGGGGGGGAAGTAACTTTTTTAAAAATGTTTATGAGAAAAGACTGAAATTTACAATGTGTGATTATGATACTGATATGCATTATCAGTAAAAATTTTAAGTCTGTAGCTAAAAAATTATGGACTTTAGAAATTTCAGTAGCGCACTGCCTTAAAGAACTAGTATATGTCGCTGGCTCAATATTACAAGGTTCTACATATGTCTATATCAGAAATATTACTACATACACCCTTGTAGCATTTAGCCAGCGATGTGTCATCAACGTAATACCATCCAGTGTTGTCTTAATTAAAATACAGCTGGTTCAAAATGTTGTAATGTGTTGGATATGGTAATTTTATTGACATTCTGCATCTGAATCATATTACAGGACTACAAGATGTCAACATGTTTCATGATGTTGTAGAAAAAATTTAGAAAAATAAAAATCCTGGATTGTTAAGCAAATTCTTTAAACTAAAAGCTTCCCTCACTGTTAAATCATCCCATCCATTTTTCTCCTCAAAGCATTCCAATAAATTAGATTTGTTTTCATTAACACTATTCACAACCCGACACTGAGAGTTCCATCTCGTGCTAACAATTGGAATCCACTTATTGCAGACTGATTGTAACAGGCGAAGAAGAGAAAAACGTCGTGAATCCAGTAATACTGGCGAAAAACAACCTATCAAGATACCAAAAACAATTTACTAGAAATGAAGTACTGTTGTTGTTTAGTCAACTGTTCGAAGGCAGGTCTGAACCTCACAAATATTACAAACATTAACAAGGCACCATTTATGAGACAACTAGGCCAGAAGATAATGGTGTAGGGTGGCCAGTCCCTTGTGCTTAAATAATTACCTAAGAAATTCCTTCCTTCTATTGTGACATGCGCATTAAGTACAACACAAAAATAAAGCTTTGTAGCATTTCTCCCGCGACACAATTTAGCTCACTCACGCTCGTAACATAATCAACAATCGGCTATCTTTGGGTATTGCGCTTATCTCTTCAGCTGACTACACTATCTACACTTGCTCTCTGTAACAACTTCTATGCATTGGCCTTGAGACGCCTGGTCTAACAGCTCATTCTGTATAATGTGTGAGGTATATTTAAAAACCGAAATACTATTCAAGTGGTTATCTAACACATCAAGATTACACAGTAAAGATAACAAATCTAAGAAATTGTCATGGTTTGCTGATTCTTCTATTTCAATATGACCCCTCAATGTTTATTCATGAGTGCCACAAAATTGTAAACACTCTATCACTGTTTAGTATGTGTCTATGACCAGTTCATTGTGGTTCTGGATTAAAATTTTTATGTTTAAGTTCACTTTTCTCGTATTTCTTCACTCACTATTAACCACAATTTCTTACTAAACCACATGTTACAGAAAATTCTCTTTTTCTTCCATACAGTTGCATACATATAAATTCATTTGGTTGATGTGCACCTAACTGTTTAATTTAAAGTTTCTCTTCTAATTTTAACGAATGGAAGGGAGCATTTAATAACCCACTCTCTTCATTTTAAAATCACTTGTTCAAGCAACACTAAGCGAAATCAACTGTATGTAATACCATTAATTATAGACTATGCACAGAATATTTTTTCTTAGCCTTCTCATCTAGTCAGTACCAGTTTGGAAGTAATAATTACATGGAAATAAATTATAAATAAATGCCTACAATTTATGTTACGTCGAGAATGAAGGTCTTGTTACCGAGCATGTGGCACAACAAACAATAAAAGAGGAGATATTAAAGATTTACAACATCATGGAAGAAGATCCACAAAAAAGTACTCAGAGGTTGTCAGACGAACTTGGTGCTTCAAAAAATACATTGTCACATTAAGATGCTTACAACATTATACAACAGTTTTAGATCTGTACTTCATGAATTGACACTTGAACAGACTCAAAGCGAGTTAATATCTAATAATCTCATGAATGATAGATTTATCAGGAGAATTGTTATACGTGATAAAAAAAATGGGTACATTACCACAAACTTGATACCTCAAAAGAGTGGCCCAATCCCAATCAACTTGCCAAAGTCATCATTGAACAAAATTGGTTTGACCCTGAAGTAATGTGTGTCTGGTGGAATTCTGAAGGTGTTATTCACTGGAAGTTTGTTTCAAATGGATGTACTGTTGATGCGGATGTTCATTCTCAACAAGTTCATAAAGTTTCGAGAGAGGAGCTTGGCATTAGCTAAACCAAATAGAATTCTCTTGTAACAAGAAAAAGCAAGAACACGTATTGCTCGAACAACCATAGAGAAAATTAAAAAATTGGGAGGACTCGAGCTAGCTACCCTATCTGGCATATAGCCCTGATCTTGCACCATTAGATTGCCATCTATTACGATTCTTAACCCACTTCCTGCATGAAGCCATTGGAATGGGTATCACCAAATACTTTGTATAAAAAACCAGAAAGTGGTATCAACATGGGCTAACAAACCTCACTGAAAAGTAGTTCAAGATCAGATTGAAATGGCCTTTACTATGAAGATTTGATTAATTTGTCACATCACACTCGAACTAAAATTCTGCTCAAAAGTCGATAATATTATGAGACAGTACCTGTAGTGATCCATCGAAGAGATACTAACTTGTATTGCTTTATATGGGCCACCTTTTATGTAGGTATGCAGTGTGTGTGTGTGTGTGTGTGTGTGTGTGTGTGTGTGTGTGTGTGTGTGTGTGTGTGTGTGTGTGTGTGTGTGTGTGTGTGTGTGTGTGTGTGTGTGTGTGTGTGTGTGTGTGTGTGTGTGTGTGTGTGTGTGTGTGTGTGTGTGTGTGTGTGTGTGTGTGTGTGTGTGTGTGTGTGTGTGTGTGTGTGTGTGTGTGTGTGTGTGTGTGTGTGTGTGTGTGTGTGTGTGTGTGTGTGTGTGTGTGTGTGTGTGTGTGTGTGTGTGTGTGTGTGTGTGTGTGTGTGTGTGTGTGTGTGTGTGTGTGTGTGTGTGTGTGTGTGTGTGTGTGTGTGTGTGTGTGTGTGTGTGTGTGTGTGTGTGTGTGTGTGTGTGTGTGTGTGTGTGTGTGTGTGTGTGTGTGTGTGTGTGTGTGTGTGTGTGTGTGTGTGTGTGTGTGTGTGTGTGTGTGTGTGTGTGTGTGTGTGTGTGTGTGTGTGTGTGTGTGTGTGTGTGTGTGTGTGTGTGTGTGTGTGTGTGTGTGTGTGTGTGTGTGTGTGTGTGTGTGTGTGTGTGTGTGTGTGTGTGTGTGTGTGTGTGTGTGTGTGTGTGTGTGTGTGTGTGTGTGTGTGTGTGTGTGTGTGTGTGTGTGTGTGTGTGTGTGTGTGTGTGTGTGTGTGTGTGTGTGTGTGTGTGTGTGTGTGTGTGTGTGTGTGTGTGTGTGTGTGTGTGTGTGTGTGTGTGTGTGTGTGTGTGTGTGTGTGTGTGTGTGTGTGTGTGTGTGTGTGTGTGTGTGTGTGTGTGTGTGTGTGTGTGTGTGTGTGTGTGTGTGTGTGTGTGTGTGTGTGTGTGTGTGTGTGTGTGTGTGTGTGTGTGTGTGTGTGTGTGTGTGTGTGTGTGTGTGTGTGTGTGTGTGTGTGTGTGTGTGTGTGTGTGTGTGTGTGTGTGTGTGTGTGTGTGTGTGTGTGTGTGTGTGTGTGTGTGTGTGTGTGTGTGTGTGTGTGTGTGTGTGTGTGTGTGTGTGTGTGTGTGTGTGTGTGTGTGTGTGTGTGTGTGTGTGTGTGTGTGTGTGTGTGTGTGTGTGTGTGTGTGTGTGTGTGTGTGTGTGTGTGTGTGTGTGTGTGTGTGTGTGTGTGTGTGTGTGTGTGTGTGTGTGTGTGTGTGTGTGTGTGTGTGTGTGTGTGTGTGTGTGTGTGTGTGTGTGTGTGTGTGTGTGTGTGTGTGTGTGTGTGTGTGTGTGTGTGTGTGTGTGTGTGTGTGTGTGTGTGTGTGTGTGTGTGTGTGTGTGTGTGTGTGTGTGTGTGTGTGTGTGTGTGTGTGTGTGTGTGTGTGTGTGTGTGTGTGTGTGTGTGTGTGTGTGTGTGTGTGTGTGTGTGTGTGTGTGTGTGTGTGTGTGTGTGTGTGTGTGTGTGTGTGTGTGTGTGTGTGTGTGTGTGTGTGTGTGTGTGTGTGTGTGTGTGTGTGTGTGTGTGTGTGTGTGTGTGTGTGTGTGTGTGTGTGTGTGTGTGTGTGTGTGTGTGTGTGTGTGTGTGTGTGTGTGTGTGTGTGTGTGTGTGTGTGTGTGTGTGTGTGTGTGTGTGTGTGTGTGTGTGTGTGTGTGTGTGTGTGTGTGTGTGTGTGTGTGTGTGTGTGTGTGTGTGTGTGTGTGTGTGTGTGTGTGTGTGTGTGTGTGTGTGTGTGTGTGTGTGTGTGTGTGTGTGTGTGTGTGTGTGTGTGTGTGTGTGTGTGTGTGTGTGTGTGTGTGTGTGTGTGTGTGTGTGTGTGTGTGTGTGTGTGTGTGTGTGTGTGTGTGTGTGTGTGTGTGTGTGTGTGTGTGTGTGTGTGTGTGTGTGTGTGTGTGTGTGTGTGTGTGTGTGTGTGTGTGTGTGTGTGTGTGTGTGTGTGTGTGTGTGTGTGTGTGTGTGTGTGTGTGTGTGTGTGTGTGTGTGTGTGTGTGTGTGTGTGTGTGTGTGTGTGTGTGTGTGTGTGTGTGTGTGTGTGTGTGTGTGTGTGTGTGTGTGTGTGTGTGTGTGTGTGTGTGTGTGTGTGTGTGTGTGTGTGTGTGTGTGTGTGTGTGTGTGTGTGTGTGTGTGTGTGTGTGTGTGTGTGTGTGTGTGTGTGTGTGTGTGTGTGTGTGTGTGTGTGTGTGTGTGTGTGTGTGTGTGTGTGTGTGTGTGTGTGTGTGTGTGTGTGTGTGTGTGTGTGTGTGTGTGTGTGTGTGTGTGTGTGTGTGTGTGTGTGTGTGTGTGTGTGTGTGTGTGTGTGTGTGTGTGTGTGTGTGTGTGTGTGTGTGTGTGTGTGTGTGTGTGTGTGTGTGTGTGTGTGTGTGTGTGTGTGTGTGTGTGTGTGTGTGTGTGTGTGTGTGTGTGTGTGTGTGTGTGTGTGTGTGTGTGTGTGTGTGTGTGTGTGTGTGTGTGTGTGTGTGTGTGTGTGTGTGTGTGTGTGTGTGTGTGTGTGTGTGTGTGTGTGTGTGTGTGTGTGTGTGTGTGTGTGTGTGTGTGTGTGTGTGTGTGTGTGTGTGTGTGTGTGTGTGTGTGTGTGTGTGTGTGTGTGTGTGTGTGTGTGTGTGTGTGTGTGTGTGTGTGTGTGTGTGTGTGTGTGTGTGTGTGTGTGTGTGTGTGTGTGTGTGTGTGTGTGTGTGTGTGTGTGTGTGTGTGTGTGTGTGTGTGTGTGTGTGTGTGTGTGTGTGTGTGTGTGTGTGTGTGTGTGTGTGTGTGTGTGTGTGTGTGTGTGTGTGTGTGTGTGTGTGTGTGTGTGTGTGTGTGTGTGTGTGTGTGTGTGTGTGTGTGTGTGTGTGTGTGTGTGTGTGTGTGTGTGTGTGTGTGTGTGTGTGTGTGTGTGTGTGTGTGTGTGTGTGTGTGTGTGTGTGTGTGTGTGTGTGTGTGTGTGTGTGTGTGTGTGTGTGTGTGTGTGTGTGTGTGTGTGTGTGTGTGTGTGTGTGTGTGTGTGTGTGTGTGTGTGTGTGTGTGTGTGTGTGTGTGTGTGTGTGTGTGTGTGTGTGTGTGTGTGTGTGTGTGTGTGTGTGTGTGTGTGTGTGTGTGTGTGTGTGTGTGTGTGTGTGTGTGTGTGTGTGTGTGTGTGTGTGTGTGTGTGTGTGTGTGTGTGTGTGTGTGTGTGTGTGTGTGTGTGTGTGTGTGTGTGTGTGTGTGTGTGTGTGTGTGTGTGTGTGTGTGTGTGTGTGTGTGTGTGTGTGTGTGTGTGTGTGTGTGTGTGTGTGTGTGTGTGTGTGTGTGTGTGTGTGTGTGTGTGTGTGTGTGTGTGTGTGTGTGTGTGTGTGTGTGTGTGTGTGTGTGTGTGTGTGTGTGTGTGTGTGTGTGTGTGTGTGTGTGTGTGTGTGTGTGTGTGTGTGTGTGTGTGTGTGTGTGTGTGTGTGTGTGTGTGTGTGTGTGTGTGTGTGTGTGTGTGTGTGTGCATATCTCAATGCACTGTTAGCCAAACAGCTAGAGCATGGGCTTTCTAAAGTGGTAACCTGGGTTCGAATTTTGGTGGGTCCAACTGGAATTTATTGCAGACAAAGACTATGGTGGTAAGTTTTCGTGAGATACTCTCGTTTCCCATACCAGCATTCCATTATTGCTACATTAATCATCAACCATACAGTGTTACATAGTTTGCCTCCCATGGTGTACAGGCATAGCATTCGTTCTACACGAATGGAAATTTGTAATGGAAACTTAGATGCGAGTTACTCACCAGATGTGGATGGGCGGTGGACAGCATACTTCATAACCATTGCAGTGTCAGGCAGTTAGCAGAGTCAGACATCATCGATAACACAAGCACTATTTTATTTACTGGAAGTACAGTCGCTACTTGACCAAATATAATGCTGGCATTCTGTTAATTTTTTTAAATCCCACACTTTTAGCTGCTGGTATTAAATGTTATTTAAAAACAATTGCACTCCGTGTTTACAGTATGTTGATACACGGACAAAGTACACTCATTACCAATATATAATAGTGGCATTCTGTTAATGTTTTAAATGTCACATTTTACGAAATCGACAACTAATCATCCTCTATTTCTTCCATACCTGACATGTCGTCTTAATTCTCCATTGGGTCATTTTCACATTCGTCGCTGCTTTCCATCCCATTGTTTTCAATCACAATCCTCTCAATTCTTTCTTACAAGATGCCATCTTTCTCACAATACTCTCGTTCAATCTCTTCCACTTTACAGCATACATTTTTCCATTCCCTTTGGCCAATTTCTTCAAATATTTGCCGACACAACATTTCGACATCTTTTATTTTAAAAGTGGTATTTCTACTACCAACCCATTGCTTAACGTCTCCCCAAATTAATTCAATGGGACTCAGGTCGGGATGGTAAGGTGGAATCTTAAGGCTGTATGGTTGTTTTTAGCTAATATTTGGTCAATTAAGTAGGTCTTCTGTGTTGGCTTATTGGCTAAGATTAAATCGTACAACTTTGTTTTGGTACTGTTTTCACCAATTGGGATGTCATGTTTCACTAACCAGGCTTGCATATCTTTTCTTAAGGAATTTGAGGTTGGGGGTTTATCCAGTTGTGTATTATGTTATGAAGCATTGTCGATAACTAGAACAGAGTTGGGGGTAAATTTGGAATTAACATTGTACGAAGCCATTTGGTGTAGTTATCAGTAAGAGTTTAAATCCCAACAGTTTATCTCACAGCAAAATACATTCAATAGATTTCGCATAATAAATTACTGAAATCAGAAACATAATTTTGATTTACCTTACATAACTCTTCGCACTTGTACTTAGGATGCATTTTCCACTTTCATAATGAACTTGCCATTAACATGCTCGACTTACTATTGTTGGTCCAATGCCTAGGCTCTTGACAATGAAGTCATTCACCATTTGGCACTTCAATATTTACATTTCATATGATGAGAAAGTAAAACATAAGAAAATTACAATTCTCAAATTCAAGTCAGGTAAGTTTTTATTATTCTACCACTATTTCATAAACATTACCAGTGCTGCCACTCTACCATTAACCCAAATAATAAAGAGTTAACTATAAAAATAAAAATACCTCAATATATTCTTCTGATATGCTGTCTTCTTGTTTTATTAACTTAGAGGATGTTGATGTGACTGGTAGAGACATACTGGCAGAAGGTGTTATGAGATCGCTTGGCACAGCTGATATCAGTGTAATACCAAGATTAAGTTTCTCATCACGAGAATCAAGCTCTTCATAAATACCGTCAGCTACCTGTTGGAGATACATGTCGATTACAGTAACAGCATAAAATTCACTTAAAAATAAACATTTCACACAATTTACGGAGATGAATCATAAGTTACACACACACTTTTATGCAACTTTCCCACAAATAAGATAATGCAGTAAACTCCACTAAGTCACTGGCATTTTTGCCATAACTTGGAAGTTCGCAAAATAATTATCTCTCTGTATCTTCAATGAAACACCTAACATGTTGTATGGTTGTTTGTCAGAACTTTAGTTATCCAAAAATCATGTATTTCCAGTAAAAATATCTGCCAATTTTACAAACATTATCATTAACACAAGCTTCACACCAGGACAATTTAAATAAACTACACAGTGCCAATAAAGCAAAAATTACAAAATCATCCCTGTCCCAAATTTAATATAATAAAACAATACAGCATAAGTACTGACAATTTTACTATTCTAACTATTACTGTTTAACATCTATACCCCTTTTCACGTGACTTAGTTCATGGAGGTCACAGCTTTTAGCTACTCATAACAAAACTAGGCATTTGAGCTTAAGCAAAGTTGCCTAGTTGTAATGTTAAGACTCAGTCACTGTTAGTTATGGTAACTTAAATATTACATGTGCCAAGACAAAATGTTGCAGCCAAGAAGAATATGAGATGCATGAGCTAAGTAGCATGAAAGCATATTAATGTCACATGATAATGATGATAATCCGAGGCACAATAGCCCATGAAGGACCATGACCGACCAGCTGGCCTCACGTCCACGTGATAAGTGCACAAAATACACAGCCAAGTAAAGTATTTTATAGCTCCTCTTCCAGTATTATAGTATGGACACTGAGTTAGTGGCCACTAATGCAGTTTTTATATTTTCGTTCAGTTTACATGCCAAAAAAAATATTAAACCTGTCCAATTAAAAAGGCAAATCAGTTCCACAAGAAAGAATTCCTCTATCCAAGTGTACTGCTCTGATAGGAACTGAATGGATCATTTGATCACCTGTGTATAGAAAGGTCTCTATATGCTTGCTCTCTTAGAATACCCAAATCATGTAACACAAAACTGCGGCTTTCCTTGACAATTGGCAATCTTTGCAGCCTAAGCAAGAATTGGACATACTGTGTATGTTAGTCCTACATATTCATATTTCAGCTGACACACTGTCATGTAATGTCTGCAATTTACAAGAGGAGACGTTTCAACATATTCTATTGGACTGTAAGCATCCAGATTTTGAGGAAAAAATGGAAAAAAAAAATCTTGGAATATGAAGTTAGGACCCGATGCATCACTTATGAACAAGAAATAAAGAACAATAAACTTTGGTCAATGGCAGAGGAAATACTGTATATTGGAAACGTCATATAATAGGTACTTCATTAAGTTGGAAGAACGCATCAAATAAGATAGTTGAGATTTCAATCTTGTGGAATAGTTTCTAGGTCGAATTATTATGTTATTGTAGTTTACTAATATTAAGTAGGATCGACGATTTTAAATACTATTCTATTTGCCGATAACCAAGTAGTCTTTGCTGACAAGGAAGACAAACTGCAGCTAGCTCTCTTTCAGCTAAACAAAATAATGTCCAAGTACAATCTAAATGTTTCTCATGAAAAAACGAAGGTTGGGAAATACAGATACGTTCCAAAATTATCCTCAACAATATGGTATTAGAACAGGTGCGACATTTTAATTATTTGGGGTGTGATATATCTTTCGATGAGGAGAGAGATCTCAAACAAAAGGTGCATAAATTTCAAAGTATATGTGGCACCATAAAACGAACATTAAAAAACAAAACACGAAGAGACACGGTTTTAAAATTTTATAAAACAATGGCAGTACCAGTATTGACTTATGGAGCAGAGACTTGGGCCATGAACAGAAGTGATAAAAGAATAATAGAGACAGCTGAAATGAGATTTTTAAGATATGTCGCTGGCTGTACTCTTAGAGATCACATTAGAAGGGAAGATATAAGAGCACACCTGAATATTTTTTGTTTGAATAAGAGAATTGAAGAAAATCAAGTTCAGTGGAAGGGACATATATCCCGGATGCCGGATTAGTAAAACAGGTTCTGCAATATCGCCCAACAGGGGTGCGTGATATTGGCAGACCTAGGCGTCGTTGGGAAGACAACTTCTGAGACGAAACAGGCCAAATAGCCTATCTTGTTGTTGTTGTTGATGATGATGATGATGATGATGATGATGATGATGATGATGACTAATATTAATGCAATAGGGTATACACAATCAAATAAAGCAACAACAAAAGAACAGGAATCAAACTGTGCTTAAATTGTTGCAGATTAACAAGATAATTATACTCCACCACCACTTTGCTAAGAAATGTGGTATGATGCAGAAGATTTCTGTTGCTCTTTACATTGGTGGAAAAGATGATTCTGAGAATTATCATGAAATGGTAGTACAATAGGAAACAAAACACCTAAGACAATCCCAACACATCTATGCCTATAACAAAATCATCTAGAATTTGGAAAGCAGATGCTCTAACACAGGCCTGGATACTATGTTCCTACATGGGCACAGTATAATATACCACCCCTTCATTTCTTCTTCCATATATATTCTATCTGTCTGCATGTGCATATAATAAACAGAAGTTGAACTCTGTACCATAGCGTTCTAATCAGGGTGTGTAAAGTGGTGGAATATGAAATAAATTGTAGATTTCATTTTAATTTCCAAGGAAAAAAAAGAGAGACTATTTTGTTATTATGAATAAAGATAAAGTTCAACGCCTCAACTGTAGATTTATATGAAGCATTAGAATATTAATCTTGAATATAAAATTATAGGTAAGGATTTAAAATGGAATTGTTAAAAATCGTTTATATTAACAAAATAGTTGTTACATGTGATCCTCATTATCTCCTGGCCTAGTTGTCTCATAAGTGATGTCATGTTGATATCACTTGTGAGGTTAAGACCTGTCATCAGACAGTTGACTAAACAACAACAATCACTACTAGTTGAAACTGCAGTCTGATCAATTCATTGCAGTTCAAACATACAGGTGACTCATAGAGGACAATAGCCTTTTTCAAAAGCCAGGTAAAACCAGCAGGGAACTGAATTAATTATTGCCTAATGACAAGTCTCCTAACTTACCTAATATTGATGCTAAGATAGTGACAATCTTTGAATCCATATATGTCTGCAAACATTTTTTTTTTCTAAAACGAAATATTCATCCTAATATAGATAGACTCATCCTGACCAAACAGCATTGGCGATCTAAAGCTTTTAAGTGATTATTTATAAAGAGTGCTATGCCATAATGACAAGTTCAAGAAAAGAAATTCATGTGACGTAAACAAGTCCGAAATATTGTGGAAGGGATGAACTGGATCATATTTATCTCCCCTCCGTTATGCCCCATGTCTGCTCTAGCATTTCAACACAATACCAAGTCATAATAAGAGCTACCATGTAATTGTTAAATTATGCACTGAAAATATTGATGGTAAAATGTACGTATTAAATCGATTTTGACATGTCAAAGCATTTGACAATATTTCTCATGAAGTACTTTTAAAGATATTGAAGTTTTATGGTTTTAGTGCATCAAATTTGAAATTTTTAAAGTATTATTTAAACAACAGGAAAGTACAAAGTCACCATTTTCCTCTTCACAGTCGACACTTTGAGGAAAGTAAACTTCAATCGTGACTTTACTTCGAAGTCGCCGAAAATCTAGACTTTGACTTTGACTTTCATTCGTGGACAAAAGGAAAATGATTGATATTTGGGAAATTGTTGAATTTGCCGAGAATATTGAAGACATCTAGGAGATTATTAAAGTTTCTCATGTTCCTTAGCGTATTATTATAGATTATAAATTCAAATCAAGGTACAGATTTGATAAACAGACAGTATTAGATATCCTCGTCATGTTTCAACTTTCATTGATGAATAATCAAAGAGGATTATCTATTCCACCATAAATAATACAACTTATTTCATCGCGATTTTAAGCTATAGGTAAGGATTAATAGCTTAATATTGATTCTTACTATTTAATTTTATAGAAGATAGGTTATACAGTTGGAAATGCAGTTAATTTATAATCCTTGCGGTCGTCATAATAATGTTTTCTACATATTGAGTTCAGATAATTTTTAAGTAGTTTCTACAGACATGCAGGGAATAACTCTGCCAACTGTCAGCTGGATAATATGTCTCTTTCATAGTCTGTCATTGGTAGACTCTTATCTTCCATATCTTCACAACAAAACTATTTTACAATGGAATAATTTCAGGGCTTAATGTGAAACTAAAGTAACTGCAATAGATGTTTTATTCACAACAAAATTCTTAACAGGCAATACTATTTCAGATAAACTATACCATCACGTTTTGTAGTTATGAATTGTGTTATATATAAGACTGTTCGAACTGAGTTACGCTTTTTGTGACCAGGTAGAAGAACAAATTATTATCGATTGGTATAAAGACCTGAAAATGTCAATTTTTGTACTTACGTTAGTTTCACAATAAGCCCTCGAATAATATTATTCTTATGTAAAACTGCAAGAACTATTAACAATTGCTTAACATGTACCGATGTTCAATTGTTTCATTGATTTGTGACTCAAATGGCTTTGATTGTGGAAATGCCTACTCTATTTCAACTATCTATTAATTTAATTCGTTTAGAAGGCAGTGATTTTTATTGCCAACATTAGAACAAGATCGTCAAATCTCGACTTACCGAAGTCAAAGTCAAAGTCTCAGAACTCAGTTCTGAGTCAGAAGTATTGTCTATGAATAGGACTTTTAACAAAGTTAAACTTTACTACGAAAGTCGACTTTGGGAAGTCTTCATCCAAAGTCTCGTTTATGAATACGGCCCTTAATAACAGTTTTTCTCAATACACAACTACTGATATTAGTGTACCTCAGGGCTCCATTTTGGGGCAGATTTTATTCATAATTTATGTAAATGACTTACTTATATAATCAATGACAAATACATAAAGTTATATTTATATGTGGACAATCTTGCTATAACAATTACTGGATAAGATAGATTAAAATTATTAATGATTTGATGTAATCAATAAAAAAATAGAAGATTGGTGTTCAAGCTAATTCTCTTTGTTTAAATAAAGAGAAGATCCAGAACTTAGAGAGTTTTTCTTAAACAATAGAATTAATTGTAAAGAATGTCAAATTTTTAGGAGTACATATACAATCTATGATAGCTCAGTTGGTAGAGCAGCTGGCTACGGACTGGAAGGTCCGGGGTTCGATCCCAGGTGGTGACAGGATTTTTTCTCGTTGCCAAACTTTCAGAACGGCCCCGAGGTTCACTCAGCCTCCTATAAAATTGAGTACCGGGTCTTTCCCGGGGGTAAAAGGCGGTCAGAGCGTGGTGCCGACCACACCACCTCATTCTAGTACCGAGGTCATGGAAAGCATGGGGCTCTACCTCCATGCCCCCCAAGTGCCTTCATGGCATGTTACGGGGTTACCTTTACCTTTACCTTTTTACATATACAATCTATACTTAAATGGGACTGTCATATTGACATAGTATGTAAGAAACTCAATAAAGGCTGTGGGGAATGCAAAGAGAGAAGATGAGTCGTCGTATTCACTGAAAGACTGCTTTAATGAAATCAAAAGTTACAACAATCTAAAAGGCCGACGTTGCTAGAACAAACAATTGAATAGCTGAAATAGAAAGTTACAGTATAACATGGTTCAATAGGGTGGTCATAGATGGCAGGGGCGTCTTAAATCCTCCACATCCTCCCCACCCTGGTCGATCTCTAGGGGGACGACCAGCTGTACAGGTCTGGCCATCCTCTCTCCGTCGGCGGCGCGAAGTATGACAGTTCTTACTGTCCCATCTCGTCCTGTTTGTAGAGTCTCGACACGAGCCCTTTTCCACATGTGCCTCGGCCGGTTATCTTCTTGGAGAAGAACTATGTCGTTGACTCTCAGAGATGGTGAACTGCCGTGTGGACGCCGAACTTCATGGAAACGTCTGAGCTCCAACAGATATTCCTTGGTCCAACGCTTCCAGAAGTCGTCGGCTAACTTCTGACGCATCGTCAGTTCCTTTGTTAGGTCTCTCTTCATCTTTGGTTCCGGTCCTGTGGTAAGTGCTGTCCTGTCAGAAAATGAGCTGGTGTTAGTGCATCACTATTGTCTACATCCTGCGAGATGGGCCTGGAATTTATGGCGGCTTCTATGTTGACTAGGGTAGTATTCAACGCTTCCTCGCTAATCTGTGTCTTTCCCAGAACCTTCCGCAAACATCTCTTGGTAGTGCTGACCATTCTCTCCCACCATCCTCCCCACCAAGCCGCCCTAGGTACAATGAACTTCCAGTGGATGTTATGTTTGGCTAAATATTGATGGGTTGAAGAAGCTGAGAGAAATGTCCAGATAGAAGCTAATTCCTTGTTGGCAGCATGGAAGGATCTGGCATTGTCAGTGTAGATGGTATGAGGTAGGCCTCGTCTTCCAGCAAATCTCTGAAACGCAAGTAGGAATGTGTCAGTAGACATATCAGAACATAGTTCCAAATGCAATGCCCGTGTTGTAGCACAAGTGAAAAGGCTATGTAGCATTTCTTGTGTGTCCCTCCGACCACCTATACGTAGAGCGGTCCTGCGAAATCGATTCCTGTGACTTCGAATGGTTTCAGTGGCGTTACGCGGTCTCCTGAGAGTGGGGCTTCTATAGCTTGGCCCAAGTGATTATGCGCCATTTTGCAGGGAAGACAGGTGCGTAGTATCTTCTTAACTGCTTGTCGAGCACGAAGTATCCAAAATTCAGAACGCAGCTCCGACAATACAATTCGCACTCCTAGATGGTGAAGTCTAATGTGCGTCTCCCGAATAAGTAGTTGCACAAAGGGATGCAATCCATCCAGGAGTAGGGGGTGTCGTTACTCTCGAGAGAGGTCTGCAAATTGTAAGTGGCCACCCAAGTGTATAAGGCCATCCTCCAAAAGGGGGTTAAAGCGGACTATTTTAGATTACTTAGATAGTGGTAATCTATTCTCCAGTGCTTGTAGTTCTGCTGGAAAACAGTGCCCCTGCGCTACTTGAATCCAATATGTGCGCGAGTTTCTAAGTTCTGTGGATGTTAACTCTCCGGTGTAATTTTCATTTCCTCTAACATTGTGAAGGAAGCGAAGAACCCAAGCTGTGATGCGAATCAATCTCCAGTATGAGCTAAATTGCGAAGGGTCCAGAAGAGGTGGAGATATCTCAATGTTGAGGACATGGCTAGTGGACTTTTCTTCTGGTAACAGAATGCAAGCGGAATTTTGATGTGGCCAGTAGCATGGGCTCTGTGATAGCATGTGGGTCCATGCCACCATGTGTCAAGTGTCTTTAACTGGTTCGCCGGAACCCCTCTCAATAAATGATCCGCTGGGTTCTCCTCCCCAGGACAATGTCTCCATTGGGAGGGAGTAGTCAGAGTCTGTATTTCGGTGACACGGTTCGAGACGAATGTCTTCCACCAATTAGGGTTGCTGCGGATCCAGCCCAATGTCACAGTCGAATCGGTTCATAGAGTTGCCTCAGAAGTGTCGTGGCCTGTCGCCTTGCTGAAGTAATTCAGCAGTCGCGCTCCAACCAGAGCAGCTAGTAGTTCTAATCTTGGCAGTGTTACCTTCTTTACTGGTGCGAGTCTATTTTTGCTACAGGCTAGGCTGATGGAGACGCAGTCATCCTTGGTGGAACGGACGTAAATGACTGCTCCATAGGCTCTTTCACTAGCATCACAAAAAACGTGAAGTTGGTGGATATATTGTTCGGAAGTGCCGATCCATCGAGGAATGTATATTTGCGACAACTCTGAAAGGCTAGAGATCCACATGTGCCAACGAGTTCCTAGATCGTGTGGCAAGAGTTCGTCCCATGCCATTCCTCTGCACCATATGTCCTGAAATAGAAATTTCCCGGTGATGGATATAGGTGTCAAAAGTCCAAGTATGTCGTAGAATCTGGACGTTACACGCAGGAGTTGCCTCTTGCTGGCTGGTCCCTCCAGGAGCGTTTCTGTGATGTCACGGTGATCTATGTAGAAGGTCAGATGACGTGTCCCACCTTCCTCCCAGAACCTGTGTGTCAGTCTCGATTTCACGACCCTCGGCTTCCCAAATACATCTTAACTGCTCGGAGTTAATTGCCCATTTTGCCATAGATAGGCTAAATATATTCATCAGTTGTGTGAGTTCGTAGTACAGGGAGATTACTTGGTTATCATTTTCCCCGCCGGCCACAAAGTCGTCCATGAAAGTACTGTTATCGATGAGACTCGCGTCACTAGGAAATGTGGACTTGTGTAGGTAAGCAAGTTCTCTTAGTGCTGCTGAAAGGAGAAACGGACTGCAGGTAAGGCCAAAAGGTAGACGTGTAAAACGGTAGATGGTGACGTCACTTGTCATTTCATATTTTCCTTCATCTTGAGTTATGTTGTACCAAAAAAACCTGGTCAAATCTCTGTCTTTCCGATCCAATTTAAGCTGCAGGAACGCTTGCGCTATGTCCCCAATTATTGGCGTACGGTATGTTCGGAATCTCAGAAGAATCGAAAGAACCTCTGGTAATAAATTTGGTCCCATCTCTAGTGAATCATTGAGTGAGGGACCATCGCCTTCACGAGCAGATGCGTCGAAGACGATCCTCCATTTCGTCTTTCCACGTTTCTCTTTCTTTACTAATTGGTGAGGTAAGCAGAATTCGTCATATGGTTGACTTCCTAGTGCAACAAGTTCCACGTGCCCCTTAACAATGTAGTCCATCATCTGAGTATAGTATATTTCTTTTAGATGCGGATTTCCTTGCAGTCTCTTCTCTAAATTGTGGAACCGTCTCTGTGCATTATAGCAATTGGTGGGCAGAATAATTCCCTCCTTCCTGGGAAGGGAAACTACCCGCCATTGGTCCTCGATGAGGTAGGAGTCCTCGAAGGCATGAAGTATTGCTGAGTCCTTGGAACTGCGTTGTCGATCTTGATTTTCTCTTATCCCCAGGGTCTCCAGATCCCAGAATTTTCTGAGGATGTCATCCGGATAAGAGGGGGCATGTTCTGAGTGGATGTAATTCACAAATATTGAGCCCACGGTTATGCCTGTTCGATTCCCACTTAGTATCCAACCAAACTTGGAGGGGATAAGTACTACTGTTGGTAAAATACGGATGGGTGAGCTGTCTTTAACCACCTTCCAGTAGTGATCACCTCCAATAAAGATCTCGATTGAAAGGTTCATATCGTTGGTGTGATCCTTGGGATCAGGTAGCCGCAGTTTTCTAGTATGCGCTAGCATTTTTACGTCGTGAGGTACTGCTGGCTGTGGAGAAAAGACATGGGTGCTTTCAAATCCAGTGACACTCGTAGTAGAGTTGGTCCAGATGCTCTTCATCGAAAATCTCACGAGTCTGCGTGGAGTTGATGTAGAAGGTGTCTCAAAGGATGCAATGGCTAAGTCTCGATAGTCGACAACCTCTAGCTTCAGCTCATCCACTATGGATTTGGTGACAAAGCTAGACTGACTCCCACCGTCCAACACGCAGCACGTAAGTTCAGTTAGACCAGTGGGTTCTGTGACCCATACGCGTGCTGTCTGCAGGTATGTGAAATCTGTTGCTTCAGCATTTATCCTATTTACGGATGTAAATTTTGTCGGGTGAGTTCTTGGCTCGGTAGATCTGGGGTTGCTGCAGATAGACCTGTGGTGTGACATCTTGCAGTGAGTGCACAATGCTTTGCCCTTTCTGCTGCAGTCTCTGGCAGAGTGACCGCGATTCAGGCAAAGAAAACAATGGTTAGCATTCTTCAGTCTCTTCACTCGCTCACTGGCATCTGGGACTACCTTACAATCTTGAGCCCAGTGACCACGGGACTCACAGAACACACAAAAGGGGTCAGGTGTCGACCTGCTCTTTCGCGATCTCGATCCTGTCTTGGTGTCGACTCGGAATGTTGCTGTTGTAGGGATGCTGGCAGAAGAGAAGGCGTCACCACGGATCCTCTGAGTAGTCAGGGCGCCGTCTACTTCCTCGCCCAAAAACTCCATTAGCTTGAGAATATCTCCCTCTGATAAGTTTTCTCTCTTCACGTGAATTATCCACCGGCGACACTGCTCGCAGTATTTTAGGCGCGAGGATCCTTCCATATCCATTGACATCTTCTCTGAGTGCTCGAAGGGCTTGCACCCGCTGGTGACATTCTATGTACGTAGTGTTCAGTGCTTTAGGAGTGGCAATTCGTATGGGTTTTACATCCTCCAGATAATCTAAGTGTGCTTGAATTATCCCGTTCTTGTCGCCATAGCGCGTCCGTAGTATTTTCTTCGTCTCCTCGTACGTTTCTGCAATCACAGGAATTCCATCAACAAATTGCTTCGGCTCATCCTCCAAATAGCCACGGAGAAATATGTGTTTGTTTATTGTAGAGAGGGAGGGATCCTTATCTATAGATGATTCAAACTGCTCCCAAAATCGTGCTCAGGTCTCAACGTCTCCGGAGAATGGTTGGAGCTTGATCGATGGTAGACGGACCGAGTGTGTGATCGAAGCTTGTGTTGGTGCAGTTGCGACTGCCTGCTTATCAGAGATACTTGTATTCGTCATCGAGGTTGATAATCTATCCCCAATCCATCGCGACGCTTTCTGTATTGCGCATTTAGCGGAATCCATGTACTCCTCACACTTCTCCACGTCATCATCGTACTCGCTGTCTAAAAGGAGATCGTGGATGGCGTCGTCAAGTGTGCCCAATTTACTCAGGGTTTCCTGAAGCCGGTCACGGAAATATTCAAGGTCATCTAGGCTGGTGTCATCAGTAAATGCATCTATTTCCGTAATGAAAAGCGTAGCATTCTTCCTTTCTCTCGTGCATTTCCGTTTCAAGTGGTGTAGTGTCGCTTCTTTGTCAGAATCAGGCATTACTTTTCCGAAGACTAATATAAATGTATATATAAACGTGTGTGACCAACTGAGCCCCTTAATCGACTGTGTCTCTGGTGGTAGTGTTATATGCTATCTATAAAGACACTACAATCACTTCACAGCAAACTATCTATCTATCTATCTATCTATCTATCTATCTATCTATCTATCTATCTATCTATCTATCTATCTATCTATCTATCTATCTATCTATCTATCTATCTATCTATCTATCTATCTATCTATCTATCGATCCTGCCATCCATCTATCTTTCTATCAATCTATCCATCTATCTATCCATCCATCCATCTATCCATCCGTCAATCTATCAATCCATCCATCTATCCATGCATCTATCTATCTATCTATCTATCTATCTATCTATCTATCTATCTATCTATCTATCTATCTATCTATCTATCTATCTATCTATCTATCTGTCTGTCTGTCTGTCTGTCTGTCTGTCTGTCTGTCTATCTATCTATCTATCTATCTATCTATCTATCTATCTATCTATCTATCTATCTATCTATCTATCTATCTATCTATCTATCTATCTATCTATCTATCTATCTATCTATCTATCTATCTATCTATCTATCTATGGAATCTAACTGCAGACATATTTTGCGAATGCAACTCTTTGTATTGTAGCCTTAGTAAACTACGTCCGTAATTCCATACATGAAACCGTTAGCCTTCTGTTATTTGGTTCAAACTGCAGACCTATTGCGCATAGTGTAGTGTAGGCTTTGTGAACTACGTCCATAATTCCATACATGAAACCGTTAGCCTTCTCTTATTTCCGTCATCCTTTTGAGTCAGTAGTACGTCCTTGCCAAAACTTGTTAAAACTGTCCAATGTGTGATGTGTATTACTCAATAAATGAGTAGTAATTTGTTTCCCAGGTATGCGAATTACATTTTGAAACCCAGAATACTGAAAGAGAAGCATCAGTTTATGATCCGAAGACTGGGAGATATGAATAATTATAACGTCCCTGTCGGATAAACTCCAGAACGACCAGAACAGGGATTGCACCCTTTACCCCTTCAAAATTCCAACTTTGTGCACACAAAATATATTATTGGCACAAGGTGCACAAGGTTGGAATTTTGGAGTAAGAGGGAAAGGAAGGTATCAGTGTTCTGAAATTAATCCAGGTTAGGTTTAGTTTGTCTAGTCTTTTGTTAGTACATCTTGCATAGACGATCAACTGCATCTCCATTTTGAAAATCCCTAAAGATTTCAAAATTTTTGGAAATTTGAAAATTTTTTAAAATTCAACGAATTTTCGAAAATTTTGGAATTAAAAAAATTTCAAAATTCCAAAATATTTGAAAATTTTTCAAATTTCCGTAATTTCCAAAATTTTTCAAAATTCCAGAAGTTTTCAAAATTTTTCAAAATTCGAAAAAAATTCAAAATTTTTCAAAATTCAAAAATGTTTCAAAATTTAAAAATATTAAAAATTTCAATAATTCTCAAAATAAAAAAAAATTTACTTTTCCAAAACTGAAAAATCCCTAAAAATTTCAAATTTTTTCGAAATTCGAAAATTTTTTGGAAATTCAACTAATTTTCGAAATTGTTTAAAATTTAAAAAATGTCAAAATTCGAAAATTTTTAAAATTTTTCAAAATTACAAAAAAATCGAAATTTTTCAAAATTAAAAAAATGTCAAAATTCAAAAAATTTTCAAAATGTTTCAAATTTCAATAATTTACAAAATTTTTCAAAATTCTGAACTGTTTTCAATATTCAAAAATTTTCAAAATTGAAATTTTTTTCGAAATTATCCAAATTTTTCAAAATTTAAAAAAATTCAGAATTTTAAAAATTCCGTAAATTTTCAAAATTCAAAAAAAAAATTTCAAAATTTTCAAAATTTAAAAAATTTTCAAAATTAAAAAAAATTCAAAATAAGTTTTCATTTTTGGAATTGACAAAATTTGAAATGTTTTTTTTTAATTTTGACAAATTTTGAAAATTGTTTGAAATTTTTTCAGTTTTGAACATTTTTGAAAAACATTTAAAAAATACAGAGATAGGGAGGGAGGGGGCGGGGAGAGAGAGAGAGAGAGAGAGAGAGAGAGAGAGAGTGTGTGTGTGTGTGTGTGTGAGAAGACTTCGCACAAAAGAGCAAGACAAGGAACAGATGTCCAGTCCTGGAATAAAGATAAATCTCTTGTCCAACCGGGAATTGAGCCACAGACACATCTGTAGAGCCATAACTGCGGACGATTATCGTTTTTTTTTTGCTAAATTGTTATTTAATTTGCTGTTCTTTAACACTTCAATATCAATAATAATTGTATAATAAATAACAGTATATTTGCGAGGACATAGTCTTCTTATTGTACTCATTCTACCTGTCTTCCAAATTTTGTCAAATTTCTTGGAAACATTACTGTAATTTGTGTAAGAGGTTATAAATATTCTGGCTACTTTTATAGGTATTGGTATAACTGCATCACATTAGTTATTTCCAAGAAATATTCTTTATAATGCAGTAGTATGAATGGATCATCTTGCCGTAAGACCAATATTATTGTTATGTGTATTAGAATTTAAGGAAATTGTTCACCACTTTGCATAAATCAAAACTTACCTATTGTACGAGTAATTTCCCCAAGTCAATGAAGGCAACTCTACAATTGCAGACTGCAAGGAAAATCCTCGGATTCAATATGCATTGTTCACTAACCAATATTCTATATTCAGCATTAAGTTCTTTAATTTTAATAACTTCACCTTTGATAAACAAAATAGAATGTGTTCAAAACCAAGCTCTCAGACTCATTACTGGTGGAATCAAAACAACTCCAATAGATTCTATGAGATTCCTCACTAATATTAACAGCATCAAAATGACAATTATAGAAGAAAAAGCATTGATCCAATATGAAAAACTTATCAGATTACCAGGAAACAATTGGCATGCATACTGTCCTCTCTGTAGATTAAAAACTCAAAAAAGTTTCATATCCATGGTTCAAGAATTAAAACGGAAAATCAATTTCCCGAATTTAAAAGAAAACTTACAAATTAAATCAAATCCTTTAACTCTATTAAATATAGAGTATAATCTAAATTTAACACAAGAAATACTGAAATCAGAAGTAAACACTGAAATAATGAAACATTTGTCTTTAGAGACAATTAATATTAGGTACCCTCCACAAAGAGCATAGAAATGTTAGACAATGAAGAATATAAGAGGCAAATGCAGAATTGGATGGCACAGACGGACTTCAGCACAGGAAAAACGCCACAAGAACTATATGACTCATTAGAGCACTGCATACTCCAATCATACGAAGACACTCAAAAGGCAGACAAGGCAAAGAAGCACAAGGGAAAGCTAAGCGAGGAAACCATAACACTAATCAAACGTAGATCGGAGCTGTACCTCACGAGAGATGACTCGGAAAGAAACAAAGAAGAATACGCCAGGATAGATAAGCTAACAAAGAGAGAAATACGAAAAGACATCCGAAACCACCGAGCATCTTCTACGCGACAGATACTTGAATCTTACAAATCAGTCAGAAAGGCAAAAAGAGAGATATATGGAGGCAAACAATGGATATTAGGAACCAAAGACCCGTCAGGGAACCGCATCACCTCAAGGAATAATATCATCGAAGCAGCCACAAAATACTATGAATCCCTATACACAAGTTCACTCCAGAATCCTGCAACGAACCATATACCCAATACCAACCCCTCCCAGGTCACTCCTCCCATATTAGCCAGCGAAGTCAGGACGGCAATAGAAGAACTGAAGAATGGAAAAACTCCCGGCGAAGACGGTATACACAATGAATTCTTGAAGCAAGCCGCAGATCATCTGATACCGACCATCACCACTATATACAACAAAATTCTGGACACGGAGGAAATACCGGACCAGTGGAAATCAAGTACTATAATCCTCCTCCACAAGAAAGGCACAAAAGATGACCTAAACAATTATAGGCCAATAAGTCTCATGTCTAACTTATATAAGCTGTTTTCGAAAACAATTACTAGAAGGTTAACGAAAACCCTAGATGAAAATCAACCTAACGAACAAGCGGGGTTCCGCTCAGGGTACAGCATGGCAGACCATCTCCAAACCGTAAGCCAGATCATGGAAAAGGCTGAAGAATTTCATTTAACAGTATACCTGGCCTTTGTAGATTATAGCAAAGCTTTCGATTCGGTTGAACACTCGAGTGTAATGCAAGCACTACATACGCAGGGAGTCGACAACAAATACATCACGATACTAAATAAACTGTATAATCAAAGCTGTGCCAAAGTGAAAACCGAGATCGAAGGACGACCATTCGGGCTCAAAAGAGGAGTGCGACAAGGAGACCCAATTTCCTCAAAATTATTCACAAGTGTATTAGAAGACATTTTTCGCAAACTGAACTGGAACAGAAATTGTGGAATAAACATCAACGGCAGCAGACTAAATAATCTAAGGTTTGCTGATGACGTCGTATTGTTCGCCAAATCACCCAGAGAACTGCAGTCAATGCTCCAAGATTTATGGAACGCCAGCAGATCAGCAGGCCTCCTGATGAATATGACCAAGACACAAGTAATGTCGAACGGGCCGGAGTCACCCATAATGATTGATGGTGCAGAACTACAGTACGTGTCTGAATACGTATACCTAGGACAGCTAGTCTCCTTTCATCAGAAGACAGAGAAGGAAATAAAACGAAGGATTTCTCTCGCGTGGAAGGCATTCTGGAGTCTCAAGTTCATCATACTGGAGGGAACACTCAGCAAGAAACTCAGAGTAGAAATATTGGAGACCTGCGTAACTCCTGTACTGTTATATGGGTGCCAGACGTGGTCTCTTACTGCCAAACTTCGTAACAGTCTCCAAATATGCCAAAGAAAGATGCTGAGAAAGATACTAGGCTTACCACTGAGGGACAGAGTTCCAAACGAAGTGCTACAAAAGATGGCAGCAATTAAAGATCCAGCACTGCAAGCCACCAACACCAAATGGAAGTGGGGAGGCCATGTTGCACGACTTAGAGACGAAAGATGGACGCAGAAAGTCACACTATGGGATCCCCGCATTGGCAAGAGATCACCCGGAAGACCAAGACGAAGATGGGCCGACCTCTTCAGTGAACGAGTAGGAAGCCATTGGTCAAGCAGAGCAAGACATAGGGAAGACTGGAGAAACATAAGAAGACAAGTGAACAGCGACTAAAACCAGTGCGACAGAAACAAGCGAACAATACCAAAGTGTGCAGAATGTGAACCAAGTGAACAATTCCACTCTTACGCGGAGTAGCTCACCGCGTGAGACAAATAGAGCTCTCCCTCTATAGGAGGAGGCCTTTGCCCTTAACAGGACTTTTTTTTTTTTTTTAGGCTAATCATTTCATTTCACCCTCCACAAAACTGGCTTCATTTATAAACAGACGGATCCTTGATCTCCAGGGAACAAGGAGCAGGTGCAGGTGTTACGTGCTGTCTCTTCTCACTTTATAGATCTCTTGGATATGGAACAACAAATGGAGAAATCATTGCAATAAGTAAAAGTCTCAGGAATCTTCTATGCCACATCAATAAATTTAAGAATGCAGTTATATTATCAGACTCCAAAGCAGCTATTCTATCAATCGTCTCTAGACACACACCTTCATCTCAAACAGCAGAAATAACTAAAATGCTCTCTCAATTAATAACACTCAATAAAAGAATTGTATTCCAATGGATACCATCCCATTGTGGAATCCTGGGAAACGAGAATGCGGATGCTTTAGCAAAGAAAGGCAGCACTGCTACTTACAGACCTGTTACTAAATCTATGTATTACTTTGTGAAAAGATTTATTAAATCTACATACTTAGACTTCAACAAACAAAATTTGATAACACAATCTCAAGGGAAAAAATGGAACTCTCTGCATCATAATCCACAGTTGATTCCCGATTTACCACGCAAATCATCTGTAGCTGCATTTAGATTGGCATCAGGCCATGACTGTTTGGCCAAGCATCTGCATAGAATTGGGATGCATCAGTCCCCTATCTGCCCATTGTGCAACTCAAATCAAGAAATGGATTCGGAACACCTCAAAATCTGTGAGTCAGTGGCTGACCATGACAATATCTTTGAAAAATATTGGAGTGCAAGAGATCAAATAACTTTATTGTCAAACACCTGGCATTAGAAAACAACAAGAACAACAACATATTAAGTTCTCTGCGAAAAAGAAAAAGGTACCACTACACTACTTAAAAGTAAAGTTACAATCCCCTGAACCTGGCTGCACATGAACACAGGAGTTACCAATGTGTGTGTTTGTTGGCCCTTCCCTCCTTCATACAACACTAATACACTGCAGCAAACTTCACAGTTAAGTTAATTTTACTTTCACTTACATCTGGCTTTAGTACATGTATTCAGAAATACATCTTAACTTACGCTTCAATCGTAACTGCGATGAAAAGCTAGTAAAATTAAAGATGCGCGAAAACCAATATTATACAGTGAAACCTCTCATTTACGGACATCAAAGGGACATAACAATCTGTCCGCATCTGGGAGGTGTCCTTTATTGAGAGGGAAGCTCCCCAATCTAACAGTAAATTTATAATGTGCATTATGTATCCCTTCATGCTTTAAATGAAATGTATTACTGTATTTTAACTCTAAATGCAGTCTACTGTACTACAGTAAATTCTATGCAACTTCGAACTACAGTAGATAAGACCGAAAAAGGAAAATACAGTACTGTGCCTTGCAATTTTATTCTAGGTCTACAGTTAGGCCTATGCAGTACTGTAATTTACAGTTTTCAACTTAACCTTTATGTTCAGGTCCCATGTCTCTCGAAACAGTAAAACTGATTGAAGTGAAGAGAATAATCCTACTAACTGTATCATGTGTCGAATACAATTTCACGATCGCGGAAACCTTGGACCCATCAGACAGGTAAAATTATATGACTTTGTTTATCCACCCCTTCCAGCTAACAAGGGGAAGCTGGCTGGGCTAGTGGAGCCTATGAGACACTTGTTGCCTTCTTTCATGTTAAGGAATTTCTGTACAGTTCTCAAAACTAAATTTTCCATTTTTGTAACACGTTAGGTCTTGAAATCCAAGTCCTGTCCGTAATCAGGAGGTAAAGCAAGTAGGACTGTGAAACAGCTGTCCATACCCGTGTCTGAGAGTGTCCGTAAATCAGAGTTAAATTTACCATTATTTCTATATTATTTCAGTTGGGACATAAAAATCTGTCCATATCTTGGGGGTGTCCGTAAGGAGAGGCTTCACTGTACCTCACTTACTGCTATAATTTGTCTATCTGAAGGAAGACAGGTTTGAACTGCATAAGTGACCCCCAACATGAGGCAACTAAGCTAGGAGATATTGCGGTAGGGAGAGATAATGAGACATTTGTTTACTCCGTGATAAAGTTAAGTTTAAGGGCTGAAATATATTTAAAAAAAATGATTATTTCCAAAAATCATGGATTATGTGTTCTATGTCATATTAATTTCTTCTAAGTCAACTAAGGATTTTTAAATTTAGTTCAAATTAACACGTGAAAATAATATATACCATATTATATAAATACTTTATTCGTCAGTGATATACAGTAGAATCTCGATTTTCCATCACCCTATTAACCGATTGATAGATTATCCGACTGACTTTCTCTCTCGCTCTTTTTTTATGTAAAAAATATGAAGTACTCTATGTACATTATATTAGTACGAATTTTTTCTACAGAGTGTTTTCTTTATAAGCCTTTACCCTTATACTCTACTCTTAAAGGGGCCGTGCTGTCTAACTTCTATGCAAAATGTTTTCTACAGGTGTCAAAAAAAAAAAAAACTTGTTTTGCTACGAAAAAGAAGTACAAGTAATTGGATGGTTTGGAAAAAGAGAAACTGTGGTTCATCTCACATCAGAATACGAAATAGGAATTACAACTGTGCACGATTTAAAGAAAAACAAATATAAAGTGTATAAAGTATGTAAATCTACAACATGAGACCTGTAGGCCTACTATTCCTATCTTTTCACAGACAGCTGTCATAATGAGTTTTGTCGTTGAAAATCAGACTTAAATTAGTGAATGTCTGATCTATTATCTAGAATGAGAGAGAAGAATCCAAAAAGGATAGTTGCCCTTGAAAAAGGGTACCGAGCGGTAACAGCACCTAAATTAATTGTAGATCAACAATATTCTATTTTAAATTTAAATGTTATTTTTATTTTAGCCTATTTTAATTTAATTTATTTTTGGGGGGCAGCTATCCTCGACATGAATAATTTATTTTTCATATATAGAGCTGTACAGATGGTTATTTACAATTAACAAGGAATGTCTTAAAACATTAATGGCTATATCTTGAAGTTCCAAAAGATCGATATGGAAACGATGAAAGAAATTGATACAAAATCTTGATATAGTGCCCCTTGCACCAAAGAGCAAGCCAATTACTTCCCAGCGACAAAAGGGTATGCGGTATTTCTCTTCCAGATAAGGAAAGCAGGGTTCATAATGTCTTTTTTTTTCCAGATCTACTTCTTGTGGTTGGAATTCGGCACCCTCAAATCTTATAGTGGGATCGATTATGAAGCGAATCTTTTGATTGTTATCAATTGCAGAAGGCCACGGAGGAAATTACGAAACTGTATTAATCTATGCACTTAATTTATGAAGACCTTATATGGTACGGATTATCAGATTTTTTCCATTAACCGTTCACTCCAGCCCCTTCATTACCACGGATAATAGAGGTTCTACTGTAGTGTTAAAAGTTGTGTAATGAGGATGTATAATTTATTTATCTTGACAAATTTAAAATAAAATCTATTTCTTATGGAAGGAGAGATTTCATCCACTTCCCCTTACTTAACTTCTTCAAATGGCAGCTTTGGTCCGTTTGCTTCCTACTGATCCAGTACTGGTACAGTGTATTGACATGTTTCCTATCCTGAAGATCTCTGTTTAGTCATTTACTGTGTAGTAGTTGGCTGCTCTCCATCTTGCTGTTCTCTTCCTTGTATATTATGCACATTTCAGTTATGGAGGTGAGCTGCAGTTGCTTCCTGCCTAAATTTGTGGGGAGTGAAAGGTTGATTTGTCTTCATGTGGTAATGCTAAGTGGTCTACCACAACAAGCCAAATTCTAGTTACATTTTTTAAATTAGCTATCTAGCTGCATTTAGCTTCAAACATTCCTGCCAGCCTTATTTAGGTTCAGTAGCACACTATATTTTTGGTTACAATAGCACGGAATGGAAACCTACATTTAAATATTTCAATAGGGCAGCAAGGAAAAGATTAGTTAATATTATTTTATGCTCGACCATGCCGAAATGTAGTAATTATACACCTGGTAGCAGTCCTTTAATGCATGTCATTAAAGTACACCTACTCATTAAAGTACAGGTGTTCAGCCAATGACAACTCAGCTTACAGGTGTTCAGCCAATGACAAGTCAGCTTTGTACCGTTATAAAACCGCAAGTATCGATTATTCTCGGATATGCAATCGAAAGAGAATTAGCGAAAAGTCACAGAGGCTGGAAATCCAATACTATCGCAGAAGGTTATGTTCTGTTACTATAATAATTAGCGTTAATTGTAAATAATATTCAAATAAATTCAATTTGTCATCTCATTTTTCAATGTCGAATTCAATAATCAAGGTTATATCAAGTTTAACGGGATTACATCAAGGTCAATGACATTATTGTTCCTCGGAAAAAAAATCAATACTTTCGCGTCTGCGCACATGTCACAATTCACGACCTAGAACAAGGTCACTTCCGATCTTGTCAGATACAAATAAAATGTATACATCTGAATAATTTCAAGTTAGAAATATGGTCGAGCATAAAAAGTCGTATGAAACTTGCCTATAATGGTAATTAAGACGCTCGTATGAATATTATGAAACTCGCGCTCGTTTCATAAATATCCATACTTGCGTCATAGGCTCGTTGCATAATGTACTATTATGAGTCCAACTCATATTATCAGAATTATAATTCCTGAGAAAGTGTTCTACAGATGCTGTAAGAGATGGTACTAATCTATAAATAAAACATTGTTTACAATTGTTTAATTTGGTGTGTATTTGAGATACAGAAGTACAATGCACATTACAATGATATTTACTTTAGTAATGCATGATCAATTACACATCAAATTACGTATTGACAAGCCAAGTGTAACCTTCGATCTATGAAATCGAACATATTATTCAGGAATCACAACTGTATCTAATTAAAGTTAATAATAAAATGATATGGGTATTCATTTGAAACTGCGCCTATATTATAGCCGGTTGGAAGGACATCACACTGTACTGCAGCATTTAATATTGGATGTGACGATAGTCAAGATGATGACGACGATGTTATATTGTTTTATTCTTTTATTTTCAAGTCAATATATTCGATTCTCATTTATATGCGTAGATCACTGTATAAAAAATAGAAAGGTTAACTATCATAAACCTTTAAAATAAAATAACTGTGTTGTGACTGCTGAATAATAAGGTCTATTATATATTTTTAAGTACAGAGTTGTTCTCTCTGAATTCATAGACTGAAGATTCGACTTTTTATATTCTCAGTACTAAAAACGTTACCAAGTTAATTTCATGTGATGGTTTCTGATTTTAACATGACATAATACAGTATCAGTTGGCACTGAATGATGATACAAACGTCAGCATTACTGGAATATGAGAGAACTGTTCTTTGTTTTAACTGCCTTAATGGCATTTTCTCTTACACTGTCCTACAAAGTTTTACATTTGTATGACAGCAAATCTGTCACTGAAATCATTGACACTTAAGCTAAAAAATGGAATATACTTAAAAGAAGGAAGGTTATTTCCATATGATACAAAGATGAACGATCAAGATAACATGGCAGCCAATATGCATGGTCGTAATGCCCGTCAACAGATAATCTGCCGCACTTCATCAAAATATATTTAATATGCCATTGTCTTTTATTGCTATTTTACTCTTTAACTACAAAATACGACTAGTACTGCATACATTTGTGTGCCAATCAGTTCTGTCATTTGTAATCGGATAGTTCAATTGTCATAATTTTCTTTCACTGTTTAACTTGATTAACATTTAAAAAATGAGTTTTGAAATTAATCGAAGTTTCAGCAGTTTCCACAGAGCATGTAACAACAAAATGTATTAAATAAATAGCTACTAAGTTGTAAATATAAGGTTATGACACAATATTACAATCATTTCAAGGAGGGAACTTCTTATTGTTCATGTTACGTTCTTCCTTATCAGCTATTGGAAGTAATGCACATGAGGATTATTGTCGCAATATCCAATTTCTCAATCTGATACTCAAAATTCTCATAATGCCATATTTGCCAGTTCACGCAATAATAAGGCCATCTTCGCCATTTTACACACTCATTTCAGAGCTTCCAGAATATACCTACTTATCGCTGCAAGTTGTTACATACTCCGTTCCATTTCACATTTCTCAATGTTCTTTATTCGAAACTACAAATGTGACATTTTGCCAACTATGACAGTATATTACACGTTCTCTATAGAAACACTTACATGTATAAACAAGAAAAGAAAATGCACCACAACTGTGAACTATTATACATCACATATAAACAACAATTTGAATCAACAAAACAGATCCAAATTATTATCAGTTTTAAAAACTGAGTCATATACTATATTTCGAAAATAATGTATACAGTTTAAAACTTGGAAGTGGATGACTGCCTTCATTGAGTCACTACTGGCATTTGTCTCTCGTTTGTAATACATCACTTGGATTTCCTTGCAACTTTCCTATGACATGTTTAACCCAACCTCTGGTGGTTCCACCTTCCTCGGATTCTTCTGATTGCTCCTTAGAGTCCTTACAGAGACCGACTTCGATAACAGTAGAAGCAGTGGAATGTTGAGAACTTGTGTCACACTCGTCATCCCGTGACACAGAGCTACCACTTGCTTTCCACTGCTCCAGTTCTCGACGACGATCGTGTACTGATTTGCTGATACCATCCAGATTCCGTACAAAATTATGTTCTTTCTGATATCTGGAACTGTCTTCTAAAGTCCTCACCTTGTCAGAAATCCCTGCTTTAGTCCCTTGCATTGCTGATTTGTTCTTTAGCATATCAGGCTTGGCAGGAACTGGTGGAGGAATCTTACAATTCTTGCTTACCCTGGGAGGCAGAACTGTGTCATTATTTCCGTTCGTTGTGCTACAGTCTTTATAGGACACGGGAGTGTCTATCAGTTCTTCGTGGTCACTGAATACAGCAGAATCTCTGAACATTTCATTTTCGAGAAACGACTCTATGGCTTCAAAGGAACGTTCATAGTAGCTGTCTGCTGATCCATCACTCAGATTAACATCGTCAACTTTCTCTCTTATTGATTCGTAAGTGCTGTTACACAGAGAAACTGTATTAACGGACATAGAGAATGGTGTAGTTGTGTCAACACTTCCACCAAACCCAGAAGTCTTCTCTCCCTCGCTGGAAGACGCTGTGAAATTAGAAGAGATGGAGAGAACAGAGTCAGGACGCAAATCTGAAGAAGCCTTACTTGTGGGTTCTGTGGGAGGTGGGATGTTTGAATATAACTGACGCGGATTTGCGTACTCAGAAGAACAATGGGCAATGCGGGCTCCGAGACTGGAGCTTCCCTGCTTGTATATGGGCAGCACAGAAGCAGTTACGCTCTGCACTGGTGATGGTGTTTGAGGTTGCACTGTATCAAGGTATTCCTCTGTAGACTCCTCGCCCATAATGTTACGAATTCGTTGCTTCAGAGTTTTACTGTACTGCCTAGCTAAGGCATAAACCAACCTGCTTGCCCGTCGTTCCCTCTGCAGAAGCCTCTCTTGATCCATTTCACCATCTTTTGACTCTAGATTCTCGGAACTCATCCTCATTCCAGCCAGCTTGTTGCTGACACTTGATATCACATGCCTTAAGGACGCTTTGGAAACACTTGGTCTATAAATCTTGTATTCAGGATGGACGTTCAGTTCATTCAGACTTGTGTTTGGAGTTGCTGTGTAATCTGTCATACTGTCGTCTTCGGTGGTATCTCCTGCATTTAAAGGGAATCTGTGTCTCACATGACAAGTGTCACTCTCTTCTATGTAACGTTCAATGTCCTCGAAGTTAATTTCTGGAGGTTTGTCAGATGCTATTGTGAATGGCCTATCTGAACACGAACGCCCTTCACGGGTAAGTAAACGTGACCTAAACGACCCTCCTCTACTGTTTGGTTCATGCGCAGATGTGTGGATTTCATGGCTTAGCTGGAAGCTGCGTGGCAGAGACCCTGATTTCTTATTAGGAGTGGCTAGATGTTCACCCTGCTGTTTCAGCCACACTGCTGGCAGGGTGGGAATGTTTGTGGCATCCAGAGATGCTTGAGACATGGAAGGTGGCAGCCATCGTCTTCGTCGTGAATCATCTCCATCAACTCCATGACAGGAGAAAGACCTCGTGCGGCGTAAACTTAACGAAACCTCTTCACCATCCTCCTCTTTTCTACTCTCTTCACTTTCCGCAAGACACCTAATCTCCTCTTGCTGTCTCCTTACACTCTCCCAGATATGTTGCAAGTTATCGTAATTTCCAAAATTACTTCCTTTCTTACCCCAATCGCCTGCATTCCATTCTTCTTCTTTGTCTTGCTTCTCTGATGATGCTGACTTATGTGGCCACTCTTGTTTATTACAGTTTTCTGCGACCCTAGAATCGCAAGTGTTCACAGAATATTCTCGAAGAGGGTTCACATTTTGCACTTTCATGTCATCACTTTTACTACACTTGTTACTAGATAAATATAATTTAGATCTGTCTACATTTTCATCTTCTCTATGGCACATTAAAGTTACATACTCCGCTTCTAATAGACTGGAATCACACTGATTGTATTTGGCTGCAATAGATTTCTGCTCGTTGCGAAGTGCCCTCATGTGGGCATGCCTGTGAGCACGATAGCTCTGTCCTGAAGCAGGTCCTGGCCTAGGCGGTGGTGGAATAGTGGCAGTCATGCTCAGAGTTTCGTACAGTCCTTCCTCGTCGTCATTCTCGGTATCTGTAGTCTCATCTCTGTTCTCGCCACCAGCAGATGAAGTGCTGTTACCGAAGTTTGTTAGACGATGTCGCAAGCTGACGTGCCTCTGTTGCTTCTTTAAGATCTTCTGGAATTCTCGATTTTGCATCAGGAGTTGACTCACAATTTCTTCTAACGTTTGTGCCTCTTCCTCGTCGTTCTCCTTTCCTCTTTCTTCGTCTTCATCACATTTCATTTCGCTATCAGTCTCTAACTTAGCACCGAACTCACTATCAATACTGTCATTGACAGTCCCTGTACATTTTTTATCAAAAGGATCCGTGTCTTCTCTAGAAGTAGATTCCACACAGACACTAGCACTTCTTTCCCTCGATCTAATGTCATCATGCACACTTTTTCTAATATCTGATTGCTCCCCCTGTTCAACTGAAATTTGTGCAACTGAGAGCTTGGATGACTTTTTGCTGCCAGATATGCCTGCTGAGTAGCATCCCGGTTCTGATTTACGCCTCCAACTGCCAAATCGATCCTGCAAACAGTACATACAGTGTTTTAAAATTATTAGTCTACCTGTAAACATTACAGAACTACAGGCAATTCCTTATCTCATGAAACCAAATGCATACATGCAATGTAGCACATAGTAAGATCCTTATGGTGGGGGTAAGTGAACTAGCGAAAGTGTAGTGAAGGAGGGAAGCTTCCCAATCCACTTTATTCTTCCCCTCACGCACAAGTAGGTTTCATGAGATAACAAACGACCTATACTTGAATTTCACTACATTTCACTTGCATAAGTGCAGGAAGAGGTATATGAAAAATGTTATAGTGTATCACTGTATTCAAATATAGATGTGCTACTTGAAAAATAATACTGGCTCGTCCCTATTATATTTACACAACAAAATAAGAACAATTTGTGCAGTAAAAGCTTTAAATTATGGTTTATTTAATGACGCTCGCAACTGCTGAGGTTATTTCAGCATTGTCGATGTGCCGGAATTTTGTCCCGCAGTTATTTCACATGCCAGTAAATCTACTGACAGGAGCCTATAGCATTTAAACACACTTAAATGCCATTGACCTGGGCCGGGATCGAATGCGCAACCTCGAGCACAGAAGGTCAGTGCAGTAAGAGCTTCTTTCATTCGGTAATAATGGGTTAATCGTTTTTGAAAACTCAAAGAATATGTTTTTCAATTAAATACAATTACTGTACTGGTAGAGTACAACTGTACATAACAAACCGGGTTGCCATAAACTTTGGAACTAAACCCGGGACATATAATTAAAACACCAGCTCATTGTCCAAAATTTATTTTTATTGTAATTACAATAAGTTTGCAAAGAAATAAGCACAATATTACATGCCTTTTTTTCATAATTATACCATTCATATTTTTCAGATTTGCTTACAGCCTGCAGGATGGATATCTTTGCAGAGACAGAGAGAATTTTTAATTTTGAATTTTTTTGGAATTTTAAAAAATTTTGAATTTTCTTTGATTTCCGAAAAATTTTGAAATTTTTACATTTTTCTTTGATTTCTGAAAAATTTGGAAATTTTTTGGAATTTCGAAAAATTTGGAAATTTTGTGGAATTTCTAAAAATTTTAAATTTTTTGAAAATTTGAAATTTTTTGGATTTTGAAAAATTTTGAATTTTTTTTTTTCAATTTTGAAAATTTCTGGAATTTTGAAATGTTTGAAAATTTCTGGAATTTTGAAAAATTTTAATGTTTTTGAAAATTTTGAAATTTTTTTTGAAACGAAAATTTTTGAAATTTGAATTTTTTTTAATTTTCAAATTTTTTCGAATTTTGAAAAATTTTGAGATTTTTTTAATCCTGAAATTTTTTTTTGAATTTTGAAAATGTTTTGAATTTTGAAAAATTTTTAAATTTTTGAAAATTTTGAGATTTTTTATTGAAACTTGAAAATTTTTGAAATTTGATTTTTTTAATTTTGAAAAATTTTGAGATATTTAAATTTTTCAAATTTTGGAAAATTGTTGAAAATTTGGAATTTATATATTTTCCACTGCTGTTTAATAATATACCATATCCTATCTTGTTGCAGATTAGCCCTGTTTTCCGGTGGGTGTGGAATTAAATGTGACTTTTTTCTGTGGAGTGTACTAATGTAATCCAATTATGTGTGGATTATTACACAGGTAATCCAATTCAGTGTGGATTACATACGTAATCCAAATGCGTGTGGATTACATATGTAATTCAATTGTGTGTGGATTACACAGGTAATCCAATTCTGTGTGGATTACATACGTAATCCAAATGTGTGTGTGGATTACATATATAATACAATTGTGTGTGATTTACATATATAATCCAATTGTGTGTGGATTACATATGTAATCCAAATCTGTATGGAAGATAACTAATCAAAACCAATAGCTCATCAGTTTACTGCCATAATGTCGTATGTGCATTTTTCGAAAATTTACAGAGAAAGCGAGGACTCGAATTGGGATCACTGAACATGCGCTGTCATAACCGTAAATGGGAATACTGAGCATGTGCATAGTGTTAAAACTGGAAAAAGGAATACTTAGCATGCCCGGTGTGTTTTGACAAGATTTGGGGGAATGAGCATGCGCTGTGTGTTAAAGTTGTAACTTGGAGGCAAATGTATTCCACTGCTGTTTATAAAGTCAGCACATCCTTTCATGTTGCAGATTAACCCTGTCTTCTGAAGTGTTTGGATTTAAATGTGTGTTTTTAGAGTGGATTACAAATGTAATCCGATTATATGTGGATTACATATGTAATCCAATTATGTGTGAATTATATATGTAATCCAATTATGTGTGTTTTACATATGTAATCCTAATCTGAGTGAAGACAACTGTCACTAATCAAAACTAATAGTTCGTCACTTTACTGCCATAATGTCGTATGTGCATTTTTCGAAAGGAGAGGACTCGAACTGGGATCACTGAGCATGGACAGTGTGTCATAACAGTAGCTTGAAATTCAGAGCATGCGCATTGTGTTAGGATTGAACTTGAAATATTCAGCATGTGCAGTGTGTTATAGCTGTGACTAAGAGACAAATGTATTGCACTACTGTTTATTAAGTTACCACATCCTTTCGTATTGGATATTAACCCTGTTTTCTGGAGTGTTTTGATCTAAATGTGACTTTTTTGTCCGTGTAGGAGTGGGTATGGTTTTAGAGTGGATTACATTTGTAATCCAATTATGTCTGGATTACATATGTAATCCGAATCTGAGTAGAAAACAGCTGATACTAATCAAAACTAATAGTTCGTCACTTTACTGGCATAATGTTGTATGTGCCTTTTCGAAATTTTACAGAGAGAGGACTCGAACTGGGATCACTGTGCATGCGCAGTGTGTCATGAGAGAAGCTTGGAATGCTGAGCATGTGCATAGTGTTAAAAGTGGAACTCGGAATACTGAGCATGCGCAAAGTGTTAACTTGAAATATTCATCCTGCGCAGTGTGTTATAATGGGAACCAGGATTTCTGAGCATGCGCAGTGTGTTCATCTGCAAAGTGTAATTCTGCGCATGCACAGTTTGTCATAACACCTACTTGGAATACTGTGCACGCACAATGTGATATAATGGAATTCGCAATACTGAGCATGCGTAATATGTTGAATCTGGATTTTGAAATGCCATGCATGTGCAGTATGTTAAAAATGGAACTTGGAATATCGAGCATGAGCAATGTGTTTAAACTGAAAGAAGGAATACTGAGAATGCGCAATGTGTTACATCTAGAATCTGAGTACTGAACATGCGCCATTGTTAAAACTGGAATTTGGGATAGTGAGCATGTGAAATGTGTTATAACTGGAACTTGGAATAGTGAGGATGCACGGAGAGAGATAATCTATCTGGGAACACTGAGCATGTGCAGAGTGTGATAAGAGAAGCTTGGAATGCTCAGCATGCGCAATGTGTTAAAACTGAAACTCGGAATACTGAGAATGCGCAATGTGATGAAACTTCTACTTCAAATATTCAGCATGCGCAGTGTGTTAAACTGAAAATTGAAATACTGTGCATGCTCAGGTTTTCGTAACTCGTACTTGGAATACCGGTACTGTGTATGCGCAGAGTCTTATAACTGGAACTCGCAATACTGCTCAAGTTTATTTAGTTTTTCGACCCTGCTAACCAATGCATATTGTTGTATTGAGCACATATTCTCTATAATGTCTGTCTTCTCTTGAATAGTCCTTCGGGAAAATGGATTTAATAATAAAGTTTCAATAACACACAATTCCGAACTCATTGCAATACTTCAAATTAATGTTTAAGAATTAATAATACATGCATTCCGCTCATACAATTACATTGCACTCACAAATCACAGCACATTCCCGCTGTCAATACTGCTCTGTGTAACGTTAAATTGTCGTTGGTGTAGCTCTCGGACCAGAGCTTCAAACAACACATAACAGAAGCATGTGCGCCTAGGACGGACTAAGGAGGAAGGCACTTGCGCGCACATCATATTCTCGCTATTTCTACGTCTTTCCTGTAGCTCCGAGAAACGAGCAAGCGTTGCGATACTTGCGGTGTGCAACCTGTGGATGGTATTAGGCCTATACAATGTTCCAAAAATCAAAATAAATTTTAATGTATGTAATCCCATTTTGAGAAATACACATTCTACGAAAATATTGGGCTTGCGCAGCAAGCATAGCATTCCCTGAGAAATCGCCCCTGGTTGAATCTGGATTTAGGATGCGCAGTGTGTTAAAACTGGAACTTCTAATATCGAGCATGCGCAATGTGTTGAAACTGGAACAAGGAATACTGAGTATGTGCAGTGTGTTTTAACAAGAATTTGGGGGACTGAGCATGCACAGTGTATTAAAGCTGTAACTTGGAGACAAATGTATTCCACTGCTGTACGAGTATATTAAGTTATGACATCCTTTCGTGTTGCAGATTAACACTATTTTCTGTAGTGTTTGGATTTAAATGTGACTTTTTTTGTCTGTGTAGGTGTGTATATGCTCTAAATATTCTAATTACTTTACTACTTCTATTGATGTTTTTACTTCTAGTGGGATGTTATCATCATTGTAGTGATAAAGCTTCTTCTACAGCAGCTAATGTGAAACTGCAGTAACTGTTATAAAGTAAATTTTGACACTTCTTCGGTGCCTTTAGTGTCCCAAGCAGTTGCATTATGGATGAGAATTATGTAGTCCTATAAATATTGTGGATAGTAAGGCAGTAAAATTTATGTGTAACTTCATCCTATAATAGGCAAGATTCATGTGATTCAAACATCTCCATACCTTGATTTTTGCATGAGGTGAAGTGGAACGACGTGACTCATCTCTACTCTCACTGCGGTCACGACTGCTGCTGGAAGCTCTGCGATCTCTTCTTTGGAGCAATGGCAATGTTTGCTGCAATCACATTGTGCACATTTTTAAACTGTTTAACTTTATAATAGGTTTAGTTAATCAGTAAATAAGTCGATTTTCTCTTCCCAAACGGTTACCGACAGCAAAAATCATATTTATAATTTACTTGCATGTTGCAGAATATATCTTACTAAAAGTTAATCATCTCAAATGTTGATAAAATATAAAAATAAACAATGAAAAATAGAAATAAATGTAGTCATTAACGTCTAAGAAAGAAACAATCTAGGCTTTATGAATAGAGCAATAGATCATGGATTGGAAGAGTCTGGGTTTAAGCAAATCTATTCTTTCAGGTAAAGCTCCCTGTAAAGCAGATTTGAATAATTTCAAGGGAAAAATTGTTCCCTTGGTAGAGAGCTGGTACGTTCAACCAGAGGTCCCGGGATCGATACCTGGCCCCGGAACAATTTTTCCCTTGAAATTATTCAAGTCTGGGTTTAAGCCTGTTATAACTTCCAGGATGACACTAGCATTACTCAGCCTCCTACAGAAATGAGTACCTATCAGGTTTTCAGCAGGAGTAAAAGGTCGCTAGAATGTGATGGAATCTTTTTACTTCTAATGCTACAGTCATAAATGCATGACTGAAGTAACGGTTAGCATGCCTGACCGTGAAACGAGCGGGTCCAGGTTCAAATCCTGGTTGGGACAAGTTACCCGATTGGAGTTTTTTCCAGGGGGTAACTTTGTGCTGGACTCTTTTTCCTGGCATTAGCACCATTTCATTCAGATGCTAGATAACCATAACAGTTGATAAAGCGCCATAAAATAACCAATTTACATGCCAGCTTCACCTCCCTGCCTCTCATACGCCTCAAAGCTCTGCAACACTTTCACCTTTTACATGTACCAAAATAATCTACTACAACTCGTGATGAAGTTGCCCCACCAAATCAATCCCATCTAACAAAAGAACAGAGATGAAGCACGAAATTAAATTTTTCTTATCGTTGCATGAGGTGAAAGCAAATTTAAATCGCTAGGAAAGAAAATATTTGGAAGTCCACTTCAAACAAAAACAAAAGAATTTTAAAATAATTTCAGTGTTCAAATGTTTTTGGCAACCGAACTAAACACCAGGTCCTTTCTGGGAATAAAAAGTTATCTGGGAGTAGTGCTCATTTTATCACGACCTATTCCCCATTCACAATATCTTTATATATCTTCAACTATGCAGTATGCTGCAAGCATAGTTCAAGCTGTGGCAGAGCAATGATATGGGTTTGTCGTCAAGTTACTCTGTACAGATAATCATTATTTATTCATTAATTCATTCACAGCTTTCTGACCAAGAGTAGGTCTTTCATTGCAAACCCAGCATTCTCCAATCTTCTATATTTTCCGCCTTCGTCTTAGTCCTGCATACGATTCATATATCTTAATGTTGTCTATCATCTGATATTATTGTCTGTCCCAAACTTTTCTCCTGTTCACTATTCCTTCCAGTGCATCCTTCAGTATGTAGTTTCTTTTTAGCTAGTGACCCAGTGAATTTCTTTTCTCTTCCTGATCAGTTTCAGCATTATTCTTTTTTCACCACTCTTTCTACAACAGCTTCATTTCTTATTCTGTCTGTCAATTTCACACTCCCCATTCTTTCACATTTCAAATGCTTTTAGTAGTTTTTCTTCACTTCATCGTAATATCCATACTTCTATCCCATACAATGCCACACTCCACACAAAGCACTTCACTAGTCTTTTTCTTAGTTCTTTTTCCAGGGGTCCGCAGGAGATGCTCCTTTTCTATTAAAAGCTTCCTTTGCTATTGCTATCCTCCCTTTGATTTTCTAGCAGCAGCTCGTGTTACTACTTGAAATACATCCAAAATTGTAGAGATATCCAAAACATATTTTAGAAACGAATTGAAGAGGTGGATTCAGTGGCGGCTCCTGCATATTTCTTAAGAGGAGGAAAGAAGTTAACAGCGCAAAATGACACCTTCTTGAGAGAAACATGCTACAAATTAGCCTACATGCATACATGTAAGACCAGGTAGTGTTAGGGTTGGCCTTCCCTTTTGTATAGCAATAATCTGTTTTTCTAAACTGAGTTTCCTAAATTGTCCAAAATATAATATGTTTTCACTTACATTCGTTGTTGAATAATTGCAAAAATTAACAATTACAAGGAAATTCACACCTTGCAGCATTTTTCACGCACACTACAGCATCAGACGTGTTGGAAGAGACCAGCTACTAGCACGTAACCAGAACCGTTTTATGTAAATGGGAATGAAAAATAATCTGTTAGGAAAGCGAGAACACTGCACCCACCCACGTGGTCTGTGTTGCCACATGTACATTTTACAAGTTCAGTATCACATGCTTTTGAAGAATGTCAGTTCTTGTAAAGTCATACTACCATTATTGTTCAAAGCTGCCGGAGGCCGATTAATTTTTTTATGTTAAAAATAATGTACTTTGCAGTACTTTCAATTTCAAATATATTTGTACAAAACTGACAACTTTCCTGTTGTCCTGTCTAGTAGACAATGAATGGAAGTGAATTTCAGGAGCCAAAAACATCTGCGATACTAACGTAGAACTACTTCCTCTTTGTTTTATATAAATCCAACTTCAACTTTCAGATATCCTTGAAAGTTTCAAACCATGAATAGTAGCTTATATAAAGTGCAATGAATAATGTATTTTGATTTATAATTTTAAGAAAGTTTATATGGTGTCTTTTATAGCTTTGCGTTGAAACTGCTTTTATTGTGTCTCCTCCTAGAGGTGTTATAGTCTGGTTGAATGCAGCATCGTTAGATGACAGAGGTAGCGAGCTTGCTGCAAGACCAGTCGGTTTCTATCCCGCCCATGCACTGATTCAGAGGAGGATCTCCTCCCTATCCATTCATTTACTTGCTTTAAAACTCTGCTTCCTTCTCTGGCCGTTAGCGCGCTGTTGTCTATGTGTGTTAACTGCAGTAAAGGAGGAATGGATTGGCTTTCCTCCACACAAACAATCTCGCATCCATCTCACAGTTTTCTAGCAGCACATGAGTGTGCGTCGTTTAAAACTCGATCAACCGAGGTTTTCTTATAGCTGTGAACTTAAAAATTATCGAATCTTCCTCGAATTTCAAGGCATATATTTCATTTGGTATTTACTTTCAAAAGAAGAAAAATGTGAGGAGGACGTTCCTCCCTTCCCTCCCCCGAGGAACCACCACTGGGTGCATTCTAAACTAGCGTAAGTCCAAATGACAAGTTATGGGAAAAATGACAAAAACTGATAAAATAAATGTGACACCCTTAGATCCATTTGAAAAAACATATGCAGACACTAAGTTAAGACTTTAGAGAGTCAGTTATATATTTTTTTTTTCAATTTCAGTCAGTTGAACGAATCTGTCTGAAAAGGATTCAGTATCTGTCGTAATTTTAAAGCTTAATCACATCACTAAATAAATGAAAGAGCTCTGATAAATAGTATTATATATATGACTACTTGAAGATGGGGTATTTCTACCATTATTTTGCATGCGATAAGTAGGAATATTCCTTAACAAACTGCTATTCAAAGTATTTAAATGTTCGAAAATATCAGCAAGGAAGGCCAGTCTAAGAAGTCAAAGAGAATTGGAAAATAAGTTTTTTTTATGTTCCGATTTCTCTTCTTGCAGATACAAGTACATTATAAGTTCTGCTCACTCTTTTCAACACGTTACCTCTTCTTATTTCCATATGATGTAGAAGATTTTCATATAACCAACCCTGTCTTCACAGATGAAAATACGAGTTTGAAACGTTCTTCCTTTGTTAGAATTCATCACATTAACGACAGATTTTAAAACACAATCCATTCAAGATGATAATTATTTTGATGCAAGAGCTTCTTGATGATGGCATTTGGAGTTATCTCTTGTAATCCGACAATGAGAAACTTTAATGTCCCATCATTTTGTGTTACTGTTGCATCACTGCTTCTGTTTTGGTCGTTCTTTGGGTGGTATCCACTAGTTGTGAGTAATTATCGTTGTTTTCGATTTTACAGATTTGTATTTCTCGAATGAGGTGAGCTGGTCAGTTGTAGGGTATTGTAATCAAAAGTCTCGCCAAAAAGTGGGTCACGTCTTCAAAACGTTTGGGAACACTGCACTAGACTATTATTTCCTTTGTTTACAATTCGGTAGGTCAAGGCAGAATTTTGTCAATTGAAGGAATTGAATATTCGAAATACAGTGCGATCGAAAAGTCCCTTCATAGCTCCATTAGTTCTAGTAATCCTCAGAAAGTTGGCACTTCCCCATTAATTCCGGTTTGACAACCTCACATCCTCACTCCACCATATGCTTAGAGGCCAGTGTTGCCACTTGAATTCTCTGTCTAGTGGATTCTCGCCTACAGCATGGCTACACAAGCATTGCGGAGAGACTTCTCGATCGCACTGTATAAATCATGTATTTTTCGTCGAATATCTGTTTTTCCATGAATTCGTCTACTTGAAGTCAAAATGTCTTTGATTTTGGTTTAATTTTACATTGTAATTTTAGCATTTATGGGATTTTGTGCTTCACTGTTATCAGAGAAGTATGTCTATTATAATTATTTTAATGCATGAACTACACAGCTTTAAATTCAAATTTCTCATAACAGTGAAAATTCGTCTAGTGTGCTGTATGTTAAAATCACACATTTTTCTCTCGAACAGCAGCTGGCAGTTCAGCTACCTGCTATTTCGGAAATATTGCTTGGAATAGGACATACTTTTTTAATTAATTACTTAACAATGCTGTATCAAGTGCAATGTTACCTGGAGTCTGTGGAACAGGCGATCACGAGACGTTATTTGGTAAGATGATTCCAAAGATTTTCCATGGAATTACCTTATATTCGCCTTACACTTGGAGAAAAAACCAGAAAAAAATCCCAGCCAGGTAATAAGTCCACGTGGAATTCGAACCCACGTCCAAGTGCAGCCTCGAATCAAGATTCTGATTAACTACCACTCAGACTGTGCCAGTGGCTATGATATTACAGGTGAATCAGAACAAGTGCAGCACTTCCAGAACAAGAGGAATTTACCCCATCTCTGCTGTTCAACAAGTCGCATAGTATGAACTGCTTTCTGTTGCTCTCAGTCAACAGAAAAACAGTCATTATCAGCAACTGAATGGGACTTACCATTGGTTTTTAATGGACAAAAAATTTTCTCCGGCATCAGGGATCGAACCCAGGTCCCCAGTTCTACACACTGTGTGCTATAACCTCTGAGCTATGCCGAGGCTCAATCCACAGCAACGGATCAAATCTTTCTTCTTTTAGAGCATCCAGTGCGTAGAACTGGGGACCTGGATGCGATCCCTGACACCGGAGTGAATTTTTCTTCGTTAATAAAAATGGTAATCATAACAGATAATTCTGTAGGACCAAAAATGAATCTTTAGGTATATTGGAACTTGCTTTGACTTACTCTAAAGATGTTCTGTACACATTATAATATCGATATCCAGAAAACACGAAGTTCCACATCCCTGTCTTCTATAATATTTCCACAACTATACATACCTGTGTGCCTGCTGTGGTGCCTACATCTGATTTTCTGCTACGTCGGAGATGATATCGATATCGTAGTCCTGTTTCTGACTTTCTTCGGTCTCTCTCTTGTTTTCTTTTTTCCAGATATTCAGGTGCAGAATGTTGACGCTTTGGAGTTGCTTTGTCCGCCATTATCTCATCTGTTGTCAGAAATACAATTTTCAATATAATAGCACCATGAAGTGTACTTTTTATAAGAAAGAAAATTAACTATTTAGGATGCGCCAGTATATAAAATAAATTAAATTAATACACAAATAAAAACTACATAATTATACAAAAATTAGTCCTAAATAGAGAAAAGCTACAAAACAATTAATTATACACTTCTACATTATTATTCTGAGCGAACTATTTATCCCACAATCGTGTAATATACACGAATCATTGGGGAAAATGTTCAAGTTTTAAGTCTCGAGTTACGGTATAGAAAATTAATGTGACCAACGTATTTCAGAAGACAGACATCAAGTCGAGAGGTTAGTAATTGTTATACTCACTCTATCACATACTCTTCATGGATCTTACCAGTTTATGTGTCCATTGATATACACTACTGGTCAAAAGTTTTCGATCACCTATCACAACTATGGATTTGTGATTAAAACAGGGATTTCGTTTTAAATATTCTATCATATCATAATGCTAGAGAGAGGAGATATTTATTTTGTTGGTCTATTTAGTTTTTCCGATGTGTTTGTACAGTAGTGGCAAGAAAAACCGGACTGACCCTTGTAGCTGATTTCAGAGCCTTGTTCACTCCAGAGCACGATAGACTGGTAACTAGGACTTTCATGGTTCGAATCCTGCCTGAGAAGGAAACTCTTTTTTGTTCCTTATTCAAATTTATTCCCAATACTTTTCGATTGCAGCAATATTTTATTACTTAATTAACTTATTAATTTTACCAGCAATCGAGAAGTATTGGGAATACATTTGAATAAGGAACAAAAAAAAGTTTCCTTCCCAGGCAAGATTCGAATCACGAAAGTCTTAGTTACCAGGCTATCATGCTCTGGAGTGAACAAGGCTCTGAAATCAACTACAAGGGTTGGTCCGGTTTTTCTTGCCACTACTGTACATTGAAATAAAGTATATAGTTGTTTTCATAGCTGATCGAAAACTTTTGACCGGTAGTGTAATTCCTTACGATTTTGTGATATTGTTTATAGACTATACCTATCCTTTACAGACACTCTGAGGTCGAAAGGCTGAAATGTAAAGGCAAGAACAAGTTCCTAAAGAGCAGGTCACTGATAATACCGGTAACAATTCCTACCAATCATTGATGAAGAGGAATTTCATTCATATTAACGCAAAGAAGATGTGGAAAACCAGCATCCTGCTGCAAAATTAATCTTCGAGTCTTTAACTCAGCCAATTCACAAACATGGCCAGGTAAACAGTTGTTGTGATCATATTTATGGTGAAGAAAAATAACAGTTTATCTGCATTCAGAAAGTGAAGAGAAATAAATTTGCATTTGGTGAATTCCATTCATTCTCCAGTATTTGGTGTGAATTTTGAGTCTCCAGATACAGTATATAATAATTCTTCTTACTGCTTTTACTTCTTTGTAAAGCAAAAGGATTCGAGAATTTTTGCTCTCAGACTCTTTATGGCTACTTGCTGAATATCTATCCAAAGTTGTTCTTGCCTTATATTATCCATATGGTGCACTGTTAGCCGAATGTCTAGAGCGTCGGCTTTCCACGTCGGTAACATGGGTTCGAATCCCGATAAGAACTGGAATTTATGGAGAACAAAGACTGTGTTCAACGGTAGATTTTTGCGGGGTACTCCTATTTCTTCTACCAACATTTCATCATTCCTCCATTAATCATTATAATATAATGTAACACTATATTATAGTGTTACATAGTTCGCCTCCTATGATGCACTAAGAGCAATGCCTTCGTGGCAGTTGAAAGAACTACTAGCTTTGGTACGTTGCCTACTAGATGGGGACACTTGGACGAATGACCCAAGTCAAATACCCAAATACAGATATATTATCCATATTATTCCTCTTCAGGTTTTTTCCAAAATCTGCTTTGTGATAAATTAATTTGTGTTGTCATAAACTTTCATTTCTTTCCTGATAATCTTACATTTATGGTCAGTCAAAGCTTGCAGTCTGAATTATGTTGTTGTTATCTAATGCCGGGCTTTGGCAACGAAGCCATTAGCGTTCTTGCTTTCCAATATTTCTCTGTGGTGGATCCATCAGGTAGAACTTCACAGGTTTTCTAGATGATCTTCAGTCATTTCTTCTTCTTTGTTGCATAGAGGGCAATTTGGATTTGTGTAAATTCCTATTTTATTCAAGTGTTTGGCCAAATAATCGTGTTCTGTAAGCAGTCTTAATTTTGCTACTGCAGATTTACGTGGGATTTCTGGAATAATTTTTGTTTTTTTTTTTTTATTAAAATGTTCCATTTTTTATCATTGGCTTTGGTACATAGTGCTTGGTTTTGCTTGATTTTATATTTATTTTTAATTAGTCTTTTGATGGATGTAAAAGGTAGGCTTGTATTTGTATTCTGAATTAAATTGGATCCTTTTTTGGCAAGAAAGTCAGCAGTTTCATTTCCAGCAATTCCGCAATGTGCAGGTATCCATTGCAATTGAATTCTTTTCTTAGTCCCCCTTTCGGATCTCCGGGCGGGGACATCTGCAGGACGTCATTTACAGAACATCCTTAAAATTCTCCAATGGAACGCAGGAGGACTTACACAGAGCAAAAAAGCAGTCCGAATTATTGTAATGATTATCTCCTAGGGCTTATATGCATAGATCTGACATTGAGTTGAATGTCGAAATTTTGTTTTGATTCACTAAATCTAGATGAAATATTGTTCTGGCGCAGTGCCAGTCTTTTTACATAAATGGTAATGATTATCTCCTAGGGCTTATATGCATAGAGAAGCATAGATTTTACATTGAGTTGAATGTCGAAATTTTGTTTTGATTCACTAAATCTAGATGAAATATTGTTTTGGCGCAGTGCTAGTCTTTTTACATGAATGGTAACCCACCTCACTGTGTTCTGTAGACAATGATTACAATAATAAGGAAAAGTATTCACTTTTTTATGTAAGGAGGATACAGAATGTTTCCTACTATCGATTGCCATTTCTATAGTAAATCCCTGACCATATATATCAGATTGAGCATTTTCACGTTATATAATGGCAACATATAAAAGAGAACAACCACTACGATTTTCACTGTCGAAAATAATCTTTTGGTAATGACCACTAGATGGAACCACTGCTACAAGCTATTATCCATGCAATTCAATCAGGGTTTTAACGTGACTTCTTTTGCAGTTGCTAGATGGCAGCATAGGAAATTGATAAAAGTTGGTGTCTTGAAAGCACATTAGGCTGATCAATCTGTTTTATGTGGTCAGGGAGTAAATTCGCCACTGGGAAGCATGTTTAAAATTTCATTTTACATTTCAGTTCCTGTTATTATTATATAACTGTTGCCATTCTTTTTGAATACCCTATAGAAATCGTCGTCATCGTCATCTTTATCATCATTCAATCCATATTCGTTGATCTATGATTAGTCTACCTATTCATAATTACACGTTTCCCACATATTTCTGAACTAATTAACTATTCCAGTCTGAAATTCTAAATTTGTATGTACAGCATTATTATACTTACCATCTGTACGATTTTGTCCCAGTTCCATAACAAGTTGACGAGCATGTGAAGGAATCACTGCATTATAATTCTCTAGTATCACTCGTTTCAACTGTAGTGTCCATTCTCGTTTTTGTTCCAGATTGCGTGCCTAGAACAATAAAATCATCAGAAGTACTTAATTTAATTCCTTGTTCATTTTCTCAACGTGCGTGTAATTGTTTCCCTAGGTTTTCGTATCTACAAGCATGTAACAAAACTGCTTAAAGTGAGATCATGACAGATAAATGGCAAAGTTACAAAAAGAACAGGTTGTATGACGCCCATAAAAAGGCAATTATTTACATCTACGTCCACTCATATCAAAAGCTTTAAAGTGCAGGATACTACTTTACCTGAAGTGTATACTGCAATCTTGGGTTATCAAACGGAATGACATGGAAACTCAAAGGCTCCCCAGGAACACTTTCTATCAGCATCAAATTTGAGCACTGTAACATTAAAACATTGATTACAATATTAACTTCCAATTCAGTACTGGTTTGATGTCACTATACAGAAGCCAAAGTACTATGTGTAATCCCTTATTTTCCTGAATCACGACTACCAAATCAGCGGCAAAGCTCTTAAGAGGCTTTTGAGACTTAGTCTACCCAAAAAATTTGAGTTATTATACCTAGTTACAGTAGGCTGTAAGTTCGTAATAACAATATATTGTAACACTTGGTTGTAGTCCGATCCTTCCATATATTAAGTTCACTGTTGGCAGTCATTCCAGTATGGAGAGAGCAGTGCAAGCAGCGAGGCTTAAAGCAAAATCCTCTAAAGGCATGGCTTCACCTTGACTCGCAAGCTTGAGGGGGGACTGGGGATGGGATATCGATTCGCTATATATCTGTATGAGATGAAGCTAGCCTTCCATCACAATATTATGTCGCGTTATACTGATGTTCTCTGACAGTGCTGCATTGTTGAGTTTAGTTTAATCAAGAGTGCATGCATGTGTGTGTGTGTATGTGTGTGTGTTTTTTACATATTAATTTTGTGTAAAATGGCTCATACTAAGAGAACATTGAGGTCATTATTTGTAGAATTAATAGAGAAACCGTTTTCAAGTTGGATCAAAGAACATACATATTCATTCTTGATTTACACAATTTTAACATTTGAATACCGGTATCACTAATGATATTATTACACTTGTTAAATTAACAATTAAATATCTTCACTATGTTAAAATAATATTTAAACTTGTAGTACTGCCTTATATTTAACACAGTGAAGATATTTAAATTGTTAATTTAACAAGTTTAATAATATCATTAGTGAGGAACGTAGAGTAAAACCCCGTTTTCAAGGAATAATCTGTTAAGTCCCTGCCAAATTACCATAAGAATAATGTAATGAATTTCCACTTTTAAAGAAACTGATATAAGGTCTTCACCATGGTCAAAGCAAAACAACTTAAACTGAGAAGTGGAAAGAGGTCCAAGACTTCAAATACAGAGTTAGTTCAACATAACCTTACAACAACAAATGTATGAACATAAACGGAATAGGGAACTATGGCAGTGTTGAATGAAATTTAAAATTTGGTTTTGGACATTGTGTGGAAAGTTTCACCATTAATTCAAGGGGTTGAAGAAGTCTGATTCCCTGGAATAAATTATTGATGATGAAAATAATGTTGACATTCAAGATACAGAAGCTACTGGTACTTCAGTATTTCACACAAGCAGTAAACGTATGCCTATGCCTACAATGCAGAATGAGAACCACCACAGGCAAGATGCAGGCTATGTTTTTCCTATATTGGTACACGTCTAAATTAATTTTATACTGACATTATTGTATATTAAGTTAGTTCATTTATACTTTGATAATAATCACATTGAGAAATCTGTTGTAAATTTATTGTTATAATAATAATAATAATAATAATAATAATAATAATAATAATAATAATAATAATAATAATAATAATAATAATAATAATAATAATAATAATATTATTATTATTATTATTATTATTATTATTATCATCATCATTGTATAAACAAATGTCAGAAAATTAAAAGATGGGTTGTAGAAAACACTTCAAGTCATAACTTTTTACAAAAGAAGACAAAACATTCTTTCATTAAATTGATATAAGTATCAAATCCAAACTTTATTCTTAGCCTACACACCCTTCCACATCACACTTGAATAACATGAAACTCATCATCGATTTCTGGATCACTAGACCACATTCAGAAAACTTGCAACTTGTATCTACTTTGACACCCAACTTTGGACTAGTATACTTTCACTATTAATGTCATTGCTTCCTACAAGTAGTAGTTATTTATGCAACAAAACACCTGTACACTGGCCTGAAAATATTTGTAACATTAGCTGATGCAGCTTGTTACCTGTAACGTGCAGTAGTAGTTTTATGAAACACAATCCTGTAAAACTAGAAAAGATGACAAGTCAAACACTAGTATTACAAGACTATTAGCTTTTATGAAACAGGGCCCTTGTGTTAAAAGTTTAGTCATACTATGATCCACAATCTAGTTACCAGTACGAAATTTCGACAGACAGAAAGTGTTATAGATAGGAGGCACAAAAATCAGCAGAGTCCTCATCAGAGAGAATTTAGATGACATTATTTATCACACAGAAAAGTCCTTATTATAAACCTGAGACAATTTGCTTTTGGGAATGTTCTCTGGATATGATACGGGCATTTTGCTGGGTAATATGTATGGTGGAGCTGCCACAATACCGATAAAAGTAGTTAGAACATCTCAATAGTATGGACGACTGTGACATTTCAAAGATACTAATGCATATATTACGTTATAAACCAACGGTACCAATATAACGAAATGTGGGGTGTTCGAAAAAGTGCTGGAGTGACCAATTTTAGACATTTCCAAGATCGAAACAAACCAAAGATGGTTTAAGTTGTTGTTGTTGTTGTTGATGATGATGATGATGATGATGATGATGATGATGATGATGATGATGATGATGATGATGATGATGATGATGATGAAAATTCCCTTCGCAAATCCTTTTGATGTTTAGTGCAACAATTTTTAATTACGTTCATGATGGAGATATACTCATAGACCCACATCTTACTGTGTTCTCGGATGAGGTTTGATTTCATCTCATGGTTATGTCTATCCACAAAACAAACGTTTTGACATTTCTGTTTTAAAATAGCTGTAATTGAAGTTTTAAATGGACAACATTTTTTTATTACGTTACCTTTTTAAAGTTCTAATTACCGGTAGTTTAAATTTAAAATACCGTTTTATGTTAAAAAACACACGAGTCCGGTCCACATGTAGTGACACGTCAAATAAACGCACTAATACAAATCCCTTCCATATAGTTTGATGATGATAATCTCTCCATTGACAGTTCATTGAATAGTAAATCAACAATTCAATGATGTCGGATATAACCTAAAATCTATCATACTTATATCAATTACAAAGGAATGTGAATCTTGTGCAACAGAAACATAACTCACCATAATATGAGTTTTGTAACTGAGAATTCCCTCTTCCTTCTTTTTGGTAATTAGCAACATGCGATCAAAGAGGAATGCATGCCGCAGAGCTTTTGCTCCATACATTCGGAATGCTCCCTCAGCACAGAGTTCTCCGAACGTGGTCAAGTCTTCACCTTCCCAGCCATACAGAAGACTCTGAATCTCCTGGACACGCACTGCATGTTCGTGCTTCCTCTTCATATTGTTGATGTGATGAGCCATTCCTGTCATTGCTGACAGAGCATCCACTATGTCTTTGTATCCCTCTGCTTCATACACATAATGCTTCACTATGTTCTGCAAAAAATGTATTCCGCAACTGAATTTAGTAAAAAAAAAGTCTGGTTCTGTAGAGATGATTATACAAATAAAATTTAAAAAGTAACTATGCTTTAAAAGGCCATTATAAATACAATATAAGAAGGCTAATAAAACAAAGATTGGAACTCGAAACCAAAAGCAGTAGAAGAAAGTGTTGTTATAACCAGAGAAATAAGAACAAGACTACAAAATGGAGTGAAAGATTAGGGAAACATTACTAAATTTGAAAGTAGCAAGAGGAAAGACTACTGGTGTACTGGTGTACAAAGGGAAGGGTACATTTACTTATGACATGGCAATATAGAACACAATTATTTCTATTAAATAAAAGATATAAAATTTGGAAGTACACCAGATGAGAGTACTGAAACCTTCATTCACTGTAAAATGATTAAAACATGAAAATAATGTTGTAAAGAAATACAGTATGAAATTTATATAAAATCGCAAAAAAAATTAAATTCACCAGAAACAAAGTGAAAGGTACAAGTAGAAAGAATATAGGAAAGCAGTTATGGAAATTGGCATTGAATTACGAACCTACTAGGAGAAGAAACAGAAGTCATACCAAACAACGCTGAAGAGTTAATTTTTTTAAAGATAATAATTGATAGTATAGGCTTCATAAGCCAAGAGTCGACAATTGGAGGAGAGGAGGAGGAGGAGGAGGAGGAGGAGAGGAAGAAAAAGAAGAAGAAGAAGAAGAAGAAGAAGAAGAAGAAGCGAAGTTAGATGCAATAATTTTTCAAGTTCAAAACATATAGATGTGCTTTATGTTGTAGGAGATATATTTCTGTATTCCAGAAATAACATTACTATTTTAAACTTTTATAGGACTACTATATATTATCTGGTTTCTAACAGCAATAACATATCCAACCTCTCATTGAGGTTCAGTCAGATACATCTATTATCAGGCAGTACATCTCACTTGACGATGTATGTCAGAGAAAAAACAATTGTATACATCTGAAGTCTGATTAGTGAGCTATGTTACTAGTTAGTGACGTGTGACATGAAGGGGGAAAGGAACTGGCCACCCTACCCCATTATCTCCTGGCTTTGTTGCCTCATGAGTGATGCCTTAATGGTGCCACTTATGAGGTTCCAACCAGTCTTCAGACTGTTTACTAAACATAATATAATGATCCAATAATCTCTGTTAAAATGCCAAAATTATTGAATTCAAACAGTGACGCAGTGAAATAATAATGTTTTTATTAACGTTTGTTAATATAGAATATACAGGGTGTAACAGAACCTCACTGACAAACTTTGAGGAATGATAGGAGGTCACATAGAGAGGATAATTTTTTGTTAAGGAATGTATGCTCAATCACACGTCCTTTAGGAACTATGCATCCAGAAGTTAGATATCCAGTATTTCTTTTTTACAGAAATGAAATTTAATTTTCCATGCATGTTTTGACAATTTACAACAACTGTTAAAATACATACCCTGTTACAGTACCTCATTACATTTTTGACACCTTAGAAGCATTCATCATGCAACTCTGTTAAGCATGGCAGTGTTGTGTTGGATTATTAGAAGGTAAGACGGATTGAAGATGCTCCAGACAGACCAATATCAAACTACAGCAGTGTAACAGAAATGATAAGGACTTAAGGCGCACACTTATGCAACATACATGATGCGGAATGCACTTCTAAAACAGATGCATAAATCATGAAGGACATGTTATCGAGCATAATATGTTCTTTAACAAAAAATGACCCTCTTTTTGTGATCTATCATTCCTCAAAGTTTGTCAGTGAGGTCCTGTTACATCCTGTATAAGCATTTGATAGGCTATATATCTGCAGTGCTTGGGAAAAGTGACATAAGTCAGTTTTCACAAACCTTTTTTGATAATTTATTGACAATTTACACTGGTTTATGTCGATTTGATTTTTTTTCTGTATGAATTATTGTAATGGGAGGAATACCTATGTATTTTTTTCCAAGCGAACAGATGTTCCGTAAGTTGTCAATAAATTATCAAAAAAGGTTTGTGGAAACTGACTTGTGTCACTTTTCCCGAGCACTACAGATATAATACCTTCCAAAATCTTGTTCTTATATACAACTGTTGATATCTCGGCAAAATCTTTTGAAACTGACAACGATGATGCTGAATACATTCTGTATAAATTTGTCGACATTATACATACCTGAAGCAATAGATGATACTTGAGGATCCTTTGTACTGGTTTTAAAAGATATGATCCTAGTGGCAGGGTGTGTTGCAAAGCTGACTGCCTTTCACGAAATAACCTCACGGTTGCTTCTTGCCTCATGAGTTCCGTAAGAACTGACACAGTCCTGGAATAGGATTATTGTTATTGTTATTATTATTATTATTTTTATTATTATTACTAATACCACTACAACCATCACTGCTATTTAATCTCTGAGATTTATATTAATCTGAATGAGCGACCCGACAGCAGGTTTTTATCTCAGGAAGACAAAACAATTCCTTGATACTCATGGTGTTAAATTTTAATTATATCATTCTGAATTGATTATCACTCCCCTGTATTTTTTTAAGGAAACCAACATACATGGAAAATATATATACTCGTGAACTCAATATGTTTAAAAAATCCACAATGTAATATATCCTTAAATGTTAAAGATAGGCAAAACAATTCCTTGATGCTCATGGGGTTAATTTTTAAAGACATCATTCTGAATTGATTATCACTTCCCCAGTATATTTTCAGGAAACCAACATACTCGTAAATTCAATATGTTAAAAAAAATCTACACACTACACAATGTATCCTTAAATGTTAAAGAGAGGCAAAAGAATTCCTTGATACCCATGGGGCTAATTTTTAAGAACATAATTTTGAATTAATTATCACTCCCCCAGTATTTTTAAGGAAACCAACGTACAGAGAGAAAGAGGGGGGAGAGAGGGAGGGAGGGAAAGAGGGAGGGAGAGAGAGGGAGAGGGAGGGAGGAAGGGAGAGAGAGAGGGAGAGAGAGAGAGTGTGTACCCACTTCACTTGCGTGATTCAGGTTTCGCATATTGCGGATAGATGGCAGAACTGTGAACCATTTCCAAGTTGCACACCACTTCATCGGGCCACACATTGCATTATATTTTTATCTGTGGAGTTATGTCGTGTAGTAGAGAGAATCTATGTTTAAGTGTTCGTATAAGTGTAGTGTAAGATGATGGGAAAAGGGGAAACCCGGTGATGGCACGTAACCTACTCCTGTCGAATAGCACCAAGGGAGCAGCCAGGCTTAATGCCCCAGTCCGATGGACGAATCACTATCAACAGTGACATATGCCTTCTATTGATATGCACTGTGGAGAGATTTGGGATTTAACCCAGGCATATTGATGCATAATCTAGTGATTAGAAGTTGTGCACCACCTGTCTAGTATCAAGGTAGAAATTTTAAACGAAAATCTCAGACCCTGCCGAGAATCGAACCCAGGCTGGTTAGTCTGGAGGCAGACACGCTACCACAGAGCTACTCGGCAGACCTCATAATATAATGTCAACACAAAAGAAAATTTATAAAGTGAAAGTGAAATAACCTTGGAGATTGAAAGGGACGATAAGGTACATTTAATGAATAGAAAGCCTATATTATATTTTGTGATTAATTGCATGGTTAATTAGAAAATTAAGTTGGAAGTTCCAGCAGTCTGGCAATCTCGTCGCTAAAAGTCTCCTTTCGTATTGCAAAACAGATGTAAGAGGTCAACGGACACAGCATACATGTCCTGCCTTGTGCTCCCTTCTCTAGCAACAATGTTGCAATGTGAATTGCATCATTCAGCAGTTTGAAATGAGTGTTTTTAAACTAAATTTACACGAAAACCGCACACGTTATTGAAATACGACAAAGGGATAAATAATTCTTCATTAGATTTTCTATCGATATGAACAAAAATCACGATCCAATTCGCAATAGTTACCAAATAAAAGGGTGTTAAACATTTGGGAGAAAACATTTTTTTCTGAGAATACTATGAACTTTCCACCAATATGGTATTACAGTTTTTTGTTACATATAACATGAGCCATTCACTCTAAAAATCTGCAGGGTTATTT